>NC_081555.1:35598033-35618749 GCF_963082655.1 Stomoxys calcitrans
GCCTAAGACCCTAAATCGGAGGATCGGTCTATATGACAGCTATATCCAAATCTGGACCGATCTATGCCATATTGCAGAAGTATATCAAGGGGCTTACTTAACTCACTGTTCCCAATTTCAGCAAAATCGGATAAAAAAAAGTTGTTTATATGGTCCTAAGACCCTAAATCGGCCAATCGGTCTATATAGGGGCTATATGAAGATAAAGTCCGATATGGCCCATCTTCGAACTCAACCAGCTTATGGACAAAAAAAAAAAAGAATCTGTGCAAAATTTCAGCTCAATATCTCTATTTTTAAAGTCTGTAGCGTGATTTCAACAGACAGACGGACGGACAGACGGATGGACAGACGGATGGACAGACGGATGGACAGACGGATGGACAGACGGACGGACGGATGTCTAGATGGCCTTAGATTTCTTAGCTGATCAAAAATATATATACTTTTTATAGGGTCGGAATGACAAACGGAATGACAAAATGAATATACCTTCGGTGGTGGGTATCAAAATAGGATTTGGGAGGGGCGTGGGGTTAGATCTGGCCCGACCCTGACGCTTCAGCATCATACTAACGATTTATGATGCGATACACAAACGTTTTGTTCACTTTGAGGTGTATGAGTTCGCCAACAATACCTGTTTATGATTTTCCAGCTAAATCACACTATTACTTGAACTGCATTGGGATAAACTTTCCTTTTTATTCTTTTTATACCCTCCACCATAAGATGGGGGGTATACTAATTTCGTCATTCTGATTGTAACTACTCGAAATATTCGTCTGAGACCCCATAAAGTATATATATTCTTGATCGTCGCGACATTTTATGTCGATCTAGCCATGTCCGTCCGTCTGTCCGTCCGTCCGTCTGTCTGTCGAAAGCACGCTAACTTCCGAAGGAGTAAAGCTAGCCGCTTGAAATTTTGCACAAATACTTCTTATTAGTGTAGGTCGGTTGGTATTGTAAATGGGCCATATCGGTCCATGTTTTGATATAGCTGCCATATAAACCGATCTTGGGTCTTGACTTCTTGAGCCTCTAGCGTGCGCAATTCTTATCCGATCAGAATGAAATTTTGCACGACGTGTTTTGTTATGATATCCAACAACTGTGCCAAGTATGGTTCAAATCGGTCCATAACCTGATATAGCTGCCATATAAACCGATCTTGGGTCTTGACTTCTTGAGCCTCTAGAGTGCGCAATTCTTATCCGATTGAAATGAAATTTTGCACGACGTGTTTTGTTATTATATCCAATAACTGTGCCAAGTATGGTTTAAATCGGTCCATAACCTGATATAGCTGCCATATAAACCGATCTTGGGTCTTGATTCCTTGAGCCTCTGGAGGGCGCAATTCTTATCCGATTGGAATGGAATTTCGCACGACGTGTTTTGTTATGATACCCGACAACTGTGCCAAGTATGGTTTAAATCGGTGCATAACCTGATATAGCTGCCATATAAACCGATCTTGGGTCTTGACTTCATGAGACTCTAGAGGGCACAATCCTTATCCGATTTGAATGAGTTTTTGCACAAAGTATGTCGCCATGATATCCAACAACTGTGCCAAGTATGGTTGAAATCGGTCCATAACCTGATATAGCTGTCATATAAACAGATCTGGGGATTTGACTTCTTGAGCTTCTAGAGGCCGCAATTCCTATCCGATTTGGCCGAAATTTTGCATGACGTATTTTATTTTTACTTTCAACAACTGTGTCAAATAAGGTTCAAATCGGTTCATAACCTGATATAGCTGCCATATAAACCGATCTGGGATCTTGACTTCTTGACCCCTAGAGGTCGCAATTATTATCCGATATGCCTGAAATTTTGTACGACGGATCCTCTCATGACCATCAACAAACGTGTTTATTATGTTCTGAATCGGTTTATAGCCCGATACAGATCCCAGATAAATCGTTCTCTCTATTTTACTTCGTGAGCCCCAATGGGCGCAATTCTTATACGAATTGGCTGAAATTTTACACAGGTCTCCAACATATAATTTAATTGTTTAATCCGAACCGGACTATATCTTGTTTAATATTTAAATTGCTCACGACGTAATTGGTCTCTATGATACGAAGAAGTTTGCGTAGAAGGATGGAAAAAGACGCTTCTGTACCTAAGGGACTCTGGGCAAAACGCCGACAGCCACGATTGCATTGACATTAGTCACTTATGGTCTGTTTGAGACTTTTGAATACCGGGGCGGGTGTGTGTATATCGATTCGAAATGTGCGGAAACAATGGCTAATGTATGGTTATAGAGACGTGATCCACTCACGGATTGATTGAGGCACTGGGACACAAGTAAGCGTGTGTAATGAAAAAGTGCCCATGAACATTCCATTAAGGAACTGGGACAAACTTCTCACAAATCAATGAATGAGTGCTGTTCGATTCAATTTTAAGCTCAATGATAAGGGGCCTCCTTTTTATAGGCGATTCCGAACGGTGTGGCGCAGAGCGACACTTTGGGGAGAAGTTTTTACATGGCAAAGTACCTCACAAATGTCACCAGCATTAACCACCGCTGAAAAATGTTCTGATGTTGCTGCCAGGAACAGTAAGTGTGTGTAGAAGTATGGAAAATACACGGCAATAAAGGCCCAATGTCCCTGTACCAGTTAATACCCATGAGGATGAGGCGAACAACTCTGCGAATTACCGGCAAATTGCGATATGCTCCGTTCTCAGCAAGGCTATACCTCTTGAAAGGTATTTAGAGTGTAATGGACTTCTTAGAGACCAACACATAAATCGCTCTACGGGCGACCTCATGGCATTTCTGTCGGAGCATTGGAGTCGCTCAATCCACCCATTTGTTGAGAGTAAAGTTGTGACTCTGGGGGATTTTCACCTCTCTGGAAATTTTCTTGATCCGGCAGTCTTTATTTGGTCTGATTTTGCTGAAAGTTCAACACAACTGTCTTATAGACAGATTTTCCGACTTAAAGTCTTTAACCCACAAGCCCATTATTTTGCGTTAAGTCCAGCTGGGTTTGATTTCGAAGAAAAATTCTATCAGTGATAGCTTTTTTATTCCCTTTATTCCATTATGTGCCTTTTGGACACTTGGTTGACTTTAACGACATGATTTGTTTTTTCTCTTTTATTGTAAAACCTTTAAGGCAATCCTTCCATATGCTCTACAACTCATTTTATTATCTTTTGTAAGCTCTATGGGTTAAAAGTGAAGAAAAGGAATATCCAAACATATTTTTTATGTAGTCAACTCAATAAAATATACGACAAAACCTCAGGCGAAATTTGCTATCACTTCATACACAAGTGATTATCTGTGTAAGCGAGAAACTGACCTTAAAAGTCGTAGCGTAAGGATAATATATTCTATGGGAAATAAATCACAACATAAACTTTGTCGAAGGATTAGTTGATAAAGTTTGAGTGATATTATTCGGGGGTGCAAGGCAGAGTATTGATAGAAACTCTGGGGCGTTAAAGTTTGACATCTTGAAATGGTCGCAGGGGATCGTTAAGAAAAGCATGATGATGACTAAGTTCACAAGCAAAGGGAAAGTCACAGAACAACTAAACATACGCTTAGGGGCATTGATGTAAGTGAAAGTTTTACCTTGGGGGGTGGGGGGTAAAGATGGTTTTAATAATGACTCCTCTAAGCATCTTCAGTTAGACTGATCCGTTTGACTTTTTTTTAGGTATGAAGTTTTTCAGACTCGAAACGTCCCTCAGACTGTTTCCCTTATAGAAATCCATCAATGTTTTTATACCCGTCTCCATAGGATGGGGGTATACTAATTTCGCCATTCTGTTTGTAACTACTCGAAATATTCGTCTGAGACCCCATAACCGTTGCGACATTTTATGTCGATCTAGCCATGTCCGTCCGTCTGTCCGTCCGTCTGTCGAAAGCACGCTAACTTCCGAAGGAGTAAAGCTAGCCACTTGAAATTTGCACACAAATACTTTTTATTACTGTAGGTCGGTTGATATTGTAAATGGGCCATATAGGTCTACGTGTTGATATAGCTGCCATATAAACCGATCTTGGGTCTTGACTTCTTGAGCCTCTAGAGGGCGCATTTCCTACCCAATTGGAATGAAATTTTGCACGACGTGTTTTGTTATGATATTCAACAACTGTGCCAAGTATGGTTCAAATCGGTTCATAACCTGATATAGCTGTCAAATAAACAGATCTGGGGACTAGACTTCTTGAGCCTCTATAGGGCGCAATTCTTATCTAATGGGAATGAAATATGGCACAACGTGTTTTATTATGATATCCAACAACTGCGCCAAGTATGGTTCAAATCGGTTTATAACTTGATATAGCTGCCATATAAACCGATCTTGGGTCTTGACTTCTTGAGCCTCTAGAGGGCCCAATTATTACCCAATTGGAATGAAATTTTGCACGACGTGTTTTGTTATGACATCCAACAACTGTGCCTAGTATGGTTTAGATTGGTCCATAACCTGATATAGCTGCCATATAAACAGATCTGGGGACTAGACTTCTTGAGCTTCTAGAGGGCGCTATTCCTATCCGATTTGGCTGAAATTTTGCATGACGTATTTTATTCTTACTTTCAAATAAGGTTCAAATCGGTTCATAACCTGATGTAGCTGCCATATAAACCGATCTGGGATCTTGACTTCTTGAGCCTCCAGAGGTCGCCTGAATTTTGTACGACGGATCCTCTCATGACCATCATCATACGTCTTTATTTTGGTCTGAATCGGTCTATAACCCGATACAGCTCCCATATAAATCGATCTCTTTATTTTACTTTTTGAGCCCCCAAAGGGCGCAATTCTTATTCGAATTGGCTGACATTTTACACAGGTCTCCAACATATAATTTAATTGTGGTCTAAACCGTATCATATCTTGATATCGCTCTTATAGTAGAGCAAATCTTTTCTTATATCATTTTTTGCCTAAGAAGAGATGCCGAGAAAAGAACTCGACAAATGCGCTCCATGGTGGAGGGTATATAAGATTCGGCCCGGTCGAACTTAGCACGCTTTTACTTGTTCTGCTTGATTCTGTTGAAAATCCAGATCCTGGAACTCTGCAACTAAGATGGGACGGGTCGAGAGGGATCTGAGTCTGAAACGAGTGGGTCTGGCTGTGCAGTTAAACAGACGACATGTGTCGTGAGCTCCCAGGCCACAATGGGGTCACACATCCTGCACGTTGGCATCAATCTTTGCTCTTTAGGAGTTCTCAACTCCTGCTGCACCTTCCAGATCTTAATTGAACCACAACTACTCTGGTTTGCCGGGGAGTTCAATTTTCTGAGGTATAATGGTGGTCGTTTTCCAAGGACAACATTCACCCGTTAGCTTTTCACATCTGCTACCATATCTGCATGAATGATGTCTAGACCCTCTTGATATGCCGCTTGATCTAGAGGTTCTCTCTTGTAGCACGGAACCTCACGTTCTAGATCATGTAGATCCACTAAACCCGGCCGATACGGGATGACTATGAGCACCACACAGGCTGGAACAAGCGGCTCGCCACAACGAGGCGGTTGGGGCGCTGGGCCAGTAACACGCCCCCGGAAAACATAGAACTACTATGAAAAACAAAGAAATAGAAAAATTGTAAAAACGGACCTAAAGGCTTCTGGGCTTCTATCCACAAGATGATGATGGTCTCTGCGATAACAGCTCAAAAGCTATTGCTTTGACAGCATGTAGTTATGTCTTTACACGGCTAGGATCTTTGTCTGATGCAGGTGGTCCACGTGGGAACTGAGCAGACAGCCCGTCGCAGCTCAAAGAGCGGCGGACAGATCTGAATATTATTCCACTCCGTGTCACTTGACTGACGAGACCATACTGGCGCTGTATAACTTACCACAGACCGGTCAATTGCTGAAAGATGTCTTCTAGTCCCTACCTTTGAACCATTCAGATTCGCTCTTCAAACTTTTTTTCTATATAGAGGAATGCGGGTAACGAATCGGCCGATGAGCTAGCCAGGAATGGATTGCTGGTTAACGCAGTGCGTGCTACAGCATCAGTGAGCCCTCCCATGCGCGAGTTTCGGGTGAAGGGTGAACGTCTTCTACGATGACCACATTAATTAGGCATGACCTGTGGATTGCAA
Source organism: Stomoxys calcitrans (assembly GCF_963082655.1). Taxonomy (NCBI): domain Eukaryota; kingdom Metazoa; phylum Arthropoda; class Insecta; order Diptera; family Muscidae; genus Stomoxys; species Stomoxys calcitrans. Next base: position 35,604,157 of record NC_081555.1, read on the forward strand.
AGCAGGCCACCGTAGCGCAGAGTTTACCATGTCCGTCTATGACGCTGAACGCCTGGGTTCGAATTCAGCGGTGGTTTTCCCTCCTAATGCTGGCAACATTTCTGAGGTACTATGCCATGTAAAACTTCTCTCCAAAGAGGTGTCGCTCTGCGGCACGCCGTTCGGACTCATTGATATGTGAGAAGTTTGCCCCTGTTCCTTAGTGGAATGTTCAAGGGCAAACATTTGCATTTGCAATTTGTGTGGGTTGCAAAGGGAGCATAGACCCTGTGGGCGAGTAATTCACCAGAGTGAGTATTGGACTGCCGATAAGAGTTCTGATTAGTCATTGAATTTGAACTGAATGCAGGAAGAAGCAGACTTCTGTAGGGTGTGCGATAACGGGGAGGAGTTTTGTGTCACTGTCCCGCTATTGCCAGGAGTGAACACAGAATAATGGGCGAACATCTTCTTCCGTACCTGGGTTGCAAAGGAGGCATAGACCCTGTGGGCGAGTATTTCACCAGAGTGAGTATTGGACTGCCGATAAGAGTTCTGATTAGTCATTGAATGAACGCAGGATGAAGCAGACTTGTTTAGGGTGTGCGATAACGTGGAGGAGTTTTGTGTGACTGCCCCGCTATTGCCAGGAGAAGACCCAGGATAATGGGCGAACATCTTCTTCCGTATCTGGCTTACCGCAAGGAACTTAGTCCACTTGTCAATCCGGAGCTCTTTAGAGGCCGGAACTGGCTGATTGGATAATAGTCTTAGTAGGCGTGATCCTCATCGCCCTGCTTATGGCAAGACATCGTGTTCTCTGAACCTGTTGTTTTATCCTTTTGTTGCACTGGTTCTCCACCAAAATCCATTTAAATACTGAGGCGTAAGTAAGTATTGCTCTAATCGCGCTACTATAGAGCCAATCGACTATTCCCGGTTTCAAGCCCCATTTCGACCCAACTGTCTGCCTACATAGTGCCCAACATCTATTGGTCTTCTCGGTACGCTACTGAAGGTGACACTTTCAATTCAGTTTCCAGTCCCAGATTACTCCTAAGTATTTGACAATTGTATTGTATTGCTCTAACCCCGCTTCTGTAGAGCCAATGGACTATCCCCGGATTCAAGCCCCATTTCGACCCAACTGTCTGTCTACATAGTGCCCAACATCTATCAGCACTCTCGGTACTCACCTATAAATGACACTTCTAGTTCAGTTTCCTGTCCAAGAACACTGCTAAGTGTTTAACCATGTCCGATATCGCAATTGTCTGATTGAGGAAATATCTGTAACAGCACACTTAAAACAACACTTCTCATATTTCTATTCCCCTTTCCTAGAATACTTTGTTTTGCCTTTTCCAAGAAATCCATATTTTTTTTTGTCTTAACTTAAATTCCTTGATTGAGTTATAATTTCATCATTTGCCAGAAAAGTTTCTAGAGATGTTGATGGATACGTATGTTACTGGTACTGTAGTGATTTGTTTCTCTATTGCCCAGTAATAACTTTGCTTTACCATAATCCTTTAGATGCTGCATGAATAAAGATAATAAAGGCTATATGGGAAACAAGTTTTTGCTAAGGCTACAGCATGGGATTAACTCGGACAGGCCAATAGACGGACGACGGAACTTGTGCTTCATGCAGTTTCTATGTAACGGGAGGCCATGCCGAGAAGACATAATACATTAATTGAAGTATTATTGCCTGGGATTAGATCATTTATAATTGCCTTTGGTTTAGCTCACTTGAGTTCATCAGAATGCCAGTCATTATTATTTCATATCTTCTTCTATGGCAAATCTTGTATGAACATTTAATTATGGCCCAGCATACAAATGTTTACTTTTCGGCCAGAGACTCTGATTGGAATTGTGTTGTCGTGTCGTTGTAATTGTCATTGTCGTTGCTTCTACTGCTGTCACACTCCGTAATCTCATCAGGCTGTAACAACAAACACTTGTTCCAAATGTAATGTCAGTTTTGATTAGCTTTTGTCCAATTCCAAGAAGAGCACTGAAAAGAAAACAAAAACCTAGCAAAATGTCAAACTGACCCTAAAAATAAGAAAAAAACCAGAGATAAATGCAAAGAGTGAACATAAATTTGAGGAACGCAAAATGTTTGTTAGTAGGACACAAAAAAAAAAAAAAAATGAAGTAAACGAAAAAGTTAAAATGTTTTGTTAGTCCTTCCTTTCTCTCTCAATCTCTCGCCTCCTTCCTAAAACCATTGCTAACATGAACAATTGCAAATTTCTATTGAGTGAAATAATAATGGCTACATAGTCATCATTTGGACAAACAAACAAAAAAATGGGTGTAACATGGCCCAGCAAATGCTCGGAGTACAAGAGAATGGCGACAATTTCTATAAAATAAAGTGAAGCGAGAAAAAGTCTAGAATATAGAAGGGACTCTATGACAATGCAGAGTGACAGTGGTGTATAAAAGACAAAACTTGGTATTAACAAGTAAAAAGGCGTTAAGTTCGGCCGAACTTTGGAAATCCATCACCTCGAGTATATATGTAAACCACCTTACGTCAAAATCTGGTGAAAATGCATACTTTAGCCCCATAGCAGCTATATCGAAATATGTTCCGATTGTGTATAACAAATATTGATCTTTTTTGTAGCTATATCTAAAAGTAAACCGAGCCTGACGTAAGTCACTGTGTCAAATTTCAGTGAAATCGGACTATAAATGCGGCTTTTATGGGGTAAAGACTTTAAATCGGGATATCGGTCTATATGGCAGCTATAGAAGAATGTCGAAGGGACTAACACAACGCACTGTCACAAATTTCGACGAAATCGGACAATAAATGCGCCTTTTATGGCCCCAAAAACTTAAATCGAGATATCGGTCTATATGGCAGCTATATCCAAATCTGGACCTATTTAAGCCAAATTGCAGTAGGATGTCAAGGGGCCTAACACAACCCAGTGTCCCAAATTTCAGCAAAATCGGAAAATAAATACGCCTTTTATGGGCCTAAGACCCTAAATCGAGAGATCGGTCTATATCGCAGCTATATCCAAATCTGGACCGATTTAAGCCAAATTGCAGAAGGATGTCAAGGGGCTTAACACAACTCAGTGGCCCAAATTTTGGCAAAATCGAACAATAAATGCGCCTTTTATGGGCGAAAGACCTTAAATCGAGAGATTGGTCTATAAGGCAACTATATTCAAATCTGGACCGATTAAAGCCAAATTGCAGTAGGATGTCAAGGGGTCTAACACAACTCACTGTCCCAAATTTCAGCAAAATCGGACAATAAATACGCCTTTAAAGGGCGTAAGACCTTAAATCGAAAGATCAGTCTATATGGCAGCTATATCCAAATCTGGACCGATTGAAGCCAAATTGCAATAGGGTGTCAAGGGGTCTAACACAACTCAGTGGCCCAAATTTCAGCAAAATCGGACAATAAATGCGTCTTTTATGGGCTTAAGACCCTAAATACGCGGATCGGTCTATATGACAGCTATATCCAAATCTATACCGATCTGTTCCATATTGAAGAAGTATGTCGAGGGGCTTGACTTAACTCAGTGTCCCAAATTTCGGCAAAATCAGACAATAAATGCGCCTTTTATGACCCTAATCGGTTTATATGGCAGCTATATCCAAATCTGGACAGATCTGGGGCAAATTGAAGAAGAATGTCGACTGGCCTAACACAACTCACTGTCCCAAATTTCAGCCAAATCGGACAATAAATGCGCCTTTTATGGCCCCATAACTTTAAATCGAGAGATCGGTCTGTATGGCAGCTATATCCAAATCTAGATCGATCGGAGCCAAATTGAAGAATAATGTCGAAGGGCCTAACACAACTCAGTGGCCCAAATTTCAGCAAAATCGGAAAATAAATGCGTCTTTTATGGGCCTAAGACCCTAAATTGAGAGATCGGTCTATATGGCAGCTATATCCAAATCTGGACCGATCTAAGCCAAATTGCAGAGGGATGTCAAAGGGCCTAACACAACTCACTGTCCCAAATTTTGGCAAAATGGAACAATTAATGCGATTTTTATGGACCTAAGACCCTAAATCGAGAGGTCGGTCTATATGGCAGCTATATCCAAATCTAGACCGATCTAAGCCAAATTGCAGAAGGATGTCAAGGGGCCTAACACAACTCAGTGTCCCAAATTTCGACGACATCGGAAATTAAATGTGGCTTTTATGGGCCTAAGACCCTAAATCGGCGGATCGGTCTATATGGCAGCTATATCCAAATCTGGACCGATCGAAGCAAAATTTAAGAATAATGTCGGAGGGTCTAACACAACTCACTGTCCCTAACGTCAGCAGAATCTGATAATAAATGTGGCTTTTATGGGCCTAGGACCCTAAATCGGCCGATCTGCCTATATGGGGGCTATATCAAGGTATAGTCCGATATTGCCCATCTTCAAAACTAACCTGCTTAGGGACAAAAAAAGAGTCTGTGCAAAGTTTCAGCTCAATATCTCTATTTTTGAAGACTGTAGCATGATTTCAACAGACAGACGGATGGACATGTCTAGATCGTCTTAGATTTTTACGCTGATCAAGAATATATATACGTTATAGGGCCGGAAATGGATATTTCGATGTGTTGCCAATGGAATGATGAAAAGAATATACCCCCATCCTTCGGTGGTGGGTATAAAAAAGGAAGAAGGAGAGTAAGGATGTACTCAAAGTATACCCAAAAGAACTAAGACTAAGCATATCGAGAAGGTTACTGGATCACTGTGGTATTTATCAAGGGGAGATTCTTGCAATTAAGGAAATTCTATAGGGGCTATGTTGTATTGTCATAGCTACGGTTGCATAAAAATTTTCTTAGGCAGCTTACCAGGCATCCTGGAGAAGATATTTTTGAACTCAATAATCGCACTCGGTTGCCACAGATATTTCAAAGTGGTGATTGTTCTCAAATTAAAGGGGGGACAATATTTATAAAACTTGCCCCGATGTCTCCTAGTACAATTTTTTAACATCCTACCCCACTGTGCAATTAGCAATAATAAACAACTAACAAAAACGGACTAAAGTTTGGTTGGGTTAGTTTGTTAGACTGTTAGGCAGCGAAATAGAATAACTTCATGACAATTACTTGTTTAACTTTCTGACGTTTACTCACAGACGCACAAACGCATACAAACACTGGCACTCGTAATATACGAGTACATATACTCAATGAATGTACTCATTTCGAAATGAAAGTACAAAAGAGGCCAACATACCCCACACACATACACACTCACACACACACACACTTCATTCAAGTAATGTTAACGGTTGAAGCATTTTTACTTACATAGCGTTTTTTTAGTATTGTAAGTGAGAGAGAGAGTGTGTGTGTGTTTTTATCCGTTTCCTTTTTTCACAACGAGTTGTTTTTTCTTTCACCATTATAGAAAGCATCAATGTGTGTGTTTGTTGTTTTTTATTCCCACCACCATAAGACATACCCCACAGGGGGTATATTTATTTTGCCATTCCGTTTGTAACACATGGAAATATTGATACCCAACAAAGTATATAAATATATTCTTGATCGTCTTAACCTTCTCAGTCGATTTAGCCATGTGCGTCCGTCTGTCTGTCCATCCGTCCGTCCGTTCGTCCGTCTGTCGAAAGCACACTAGCGTCTTGACCTTCTCAATCGATTTAGCCCTGCCCTTCCGTCTGTCCGTCCGTCTGGGCCTCTAGAGGGCGCAATTATTGTACGATGTGCCTGAAAATTTGTAGGAAGTGTTTTGTATGGCCTTGCAACAACTGTGCAAGGTGTGGTCCAAAATCAGTTCATAACCTGATATATCTCCCATATATACCGATCCTGGGTCTTGACATGCTGAGCCTCTAGAGGGAGCAATTATTAACCGAATTGCCTGAAATTTGGCATGAGGTGTTTTGTTATGACTTCCAATAACTATGCTAAAAAAGATCCAAATCGTTTTATAACCTAATATATCTCCCATATAAACCAATCTCGGATATTAAATTCTTGAGCCGCTAGAGGGCGCAATTATAACCCGAATTGCCTGAAATTTAGCATGAGTTGGCTTGTTTCGACTTCCAAAAACTGTGCCAAGTTAAGTCTAAATCGGTTTATTACTCCCAAATAAACCGATCTCGGATCTTGACTTCTTGAGCCGCTAGAGGGCGCAATTATTACCCAATTTGCCTGAAATTTTGCACGAATTGGTTTGTATGAACTTGCAACAACATAACCTGATATAGCTCCCATATAAACCGATCCTGTATCTTGACTTTGTGAGCCTCTAGAGGGCTCAATTTTTACCGATTGATTCAAATCGGTTCATAACCTGATATAGCTCCCATATTAATCTATCCCGCATCTTTGCTTCTGGAGCCGCTAGAGGGCGCAATTATTATCCAATTTCGCTGAAGTATTTTGTTGGGACATCCAACAACTGTGCCGTGTATGGTCCAAAGCGGTTCATGACTTGATATAGCTCTCATATAAAACGACCACCTGATTATACTTTTTGAGCCTCTAGAGGGCGCAATTGGAGGTACCGTGGCGAAGAGGTTAGCATGTCCGCTTATGACTCCAAGCGCCTGGGTTCAAATCCCTGCTCGAACATCAGTAAAATTTTCAGCGGTTGTTATCCCCTTACTAATGCTGGCTACATTTGTGAGGTATCCTGCCATGTTAAAACTCCTCTATAAAGTGGTGTTACTATGGGGCACCCCGTTCGGCTCCGGATAGAAAAGGAGGCCCTTTATCATTAAAAATTAATCGGACTGCACCCATTGATATAAGATAAGTATTTTCTGTTCTCTAATGGAAAGTTCATGGGAAATGTAGTAGTAGTAGATGGCACATTTCATATCTAATTTGGCTGAAATTTGTAAAACGGCTACTTCTTTGACCTTCAACATACTTGCCAAATATGGTCTGAATTGGTTCATAACCTGATATAGCTCCCATTAAACAGATCTACCAATTTTACTTCTTGGGACACTGTAGGGCACAATTCTCATCCGATTTGCCTGAAATTTAGCACAATGACTTTGGTCTCCAACATCCAAATCAAGTATGGGCCCAATCGGTTCATGTTGTTGCTGTTGTTGTAACCATATTTTCACGTGGAGGTGGCGATCCTCATCAAGCTACTGTAGGTGAGTAAGCTCGTTTCGGTCCAAAGGACCGATCGACGCTGGAACAGACTCTTCACTGGATATCGCTGATTGTCCGCGACTGCAAACACAGCTACTCCGTATGGAGCGCCCGGTAGCTCGCAGCTAAGCTTCTCATGACAGCAATAAATACCACATAGATCAGAACTCAATGTTTCAGTTTGTGTGCCGGGCCAATCGGTACAGACCTTGGTATAGCTCCAATAGCATAGGAATTCTCATCCATTATTTTTTGTTTGCCTATAGGGAGATATCTGGCAAAGAACTTGAGAAATGCGATTCATGGTGAAGGGTATATAAGATTCGGCCCTGTCTAACTTAGCACTCTTCTACTTGTTTTTGGTTTTTTTCTCCAACCAGGACACGAAATGAATTGAAAATTCCCTGACATATGCTTGTATGAGAACATGTGCGTGTCACCACTCAGTATTATCTATATTGCAGTAAGCACCAATTCAATTATTTTTTCAAAGGCAGCGACACTTTGGATACTAGATCATGCTTAACAGAAATTCTATTGCGAAAGGGAGGGAAAGAATTTTCACATTAGAATTTTGAAATTTCTTTTGGGACATAAACCATAAAATTATGGCTAGAGAAGAATTTAATGTTGATGTAGGCACTGTATATTTAGAGTTATTATTCAGGCACACCTTTGCTTTCCAATTAATGTAATTGATTTATATTGAAAAAAGCTGTTTGCGGAAAAATTGGCAGAGTGACGGAATGGAATCTTTTTTATATTACCGCATGAATCAAATTGTCCATAAGAGTTTATACATACGATTTATTGTTTAAAACCCTATTTTGAGTAATACTAACTTAGATGTTGGAAGCCTAAACAGAAGGCTTTTGAAAGAAACTCAGAAGAAATTGCTTTTGTTGGCTTGTAAATGAGATAATAAGCTCTCAATGAACCAAATATCATTTGGCTGTCATTTCTAGTTTGGTAGATATACCAGTGTAAACTTGGTATATCTACTCTGTATCTGTATTTTAGTTGCAAAAAATTATTTTGGAAGCATTTTTATATGGTAAAAATAAGTGACCAAGGTGGCGTATGATTGTGGTCACCATTATAGAAAAGCATTCATACGCACCCAGGCCCAACAAATTGAAAAGCTATTCTGTACATAATTGAAATGGTTGTTGTCAGAGCTTCTCACCAAAGGTGAGAAATGTCCGATTTCCCAAAATAAAATGAAAAATTTACATTTCTTAACTAAACCAGTCGAGCGAAAACTAAAAATCAGATTTTATGAACCCATTTGTTTCCACCACAAGTAATACCGTATTGGCTAATGATTCATGACTTATATCTTCTATGGGACCCATTTGGACAATATTTAGTTTCATTAGAACTATTGTAAGAACATCTCTAGATTGGTTGATAGATACATTTCTAAGGTAGATTATTTCTTAAGATCGCCAGTGTCAACAACAGCACGCCTAGAAAAAGGGTAAAAACATAGAAACAGCCCTTCGTGACTTAGTTGGCTACATAATAGAATTCTTCGCTGTCAATGAATACACAACGGTAGAATTTTTTAACATTCAAGGTGCCGTGAGTGATGTAAAATTGACTTCCATTATGAAAAATCTAGAAACTCCGGACATCAACACTACCGTAAAAAAGTTTTTTTTTAATAACTTACATACTATGAGACGGATAACGGCAGCCTTGGGATCTGTAGATCTATACATTCAATTATATCCTTGCTTCACTTTCTCAGACACTATCTGCACTTAGGTAGCACTAACCCCCGGCACGGGATTACTATGAGCACCACACAGGCTAGACCTTTGAGCCCCAATCTGTGTTGTATTCATGGTTATCACGAGAAGTTTTGTTGCGTGCTACCGGGCACGTCCACAGGTTGCGGATAGTGGAATGCTCCATACGGAGTAGCTGCAATTGCAGTCGTCGACAATCAACGGTATCGAGCGGAGAGTCTCAGTGAGAGTCCGGATGGCACCGGCTTTTGTATAAATACTGAGTGCCTATGATGCTCCATATGACAATGCGAGTTTTGGGTACCTTTAAATAACCAATGGTCACCCCGTTCCAGCGGCGATCGGTCCTTTAGATCCGAACAAGCTTGTTCTTTTATAAGAGCTAGACGACAATCACCCCCTCCACATATTGACATGTGGCTACAACAACAATAACAACAACTAAGTTGCCTGTAATGCTTTTCGGGCATTCTCTCTCGATCATGCAGTTTTTTGTGAACTATCGTTATATACCCGTCTATCGCGTTCCAATTCTCTTCCGATTCTAGCATGACGGTTACTACAAAATATTGCCTGCCATTAGCTGTTTGTGTATGAAAGATTCCGACATCTTGCGATCAATGGCGAATCTGGGATAAATCACATATTCTGAGTCCTCCTTCGCTATAGAACAATTTGGACACCGTTGTGAGGTATCATGTCCGAAGCGATTCAGATAGCTTCAGTAGCAACCATGACCTGCAAAATATTGGGTCAGGATGAAGTTTAGCTCTCCATGCTTTCGCATAGACCACTTATTTATGTTTGGCAATAATTTATACGACCAATGGCAATTTGGGGAATTTTCTTCATAGTGTCTGTCAGTTTTCCATCGTTGCAACTCTCTCAGACCTACGAATGGTCTTTCTTGGAGTGCTTCCTTCTTCGAGTACTCTCTTATATAGCACATGAAACGGGATCATTCCTGCTACAATTTGTGCTGTGTCGCTTGAGAAGGTTTTGTAGCCGCTGTACAATAGGAGACAGTTTTATCTTTAGCTTTGGTTCCCAAACACCCTCCATATAGTAGACAAGAATTGAGAACATTTGCGAGTAGCACCCTTCTGCTTTGTCTCGGTCCGTCTATGTTTGGCATCATTCTGGAAAGTGCGCTGTTAACATTCGATGCCTTTTTAACAGCGTATTTTACGTGGTTATTGAATTTCAAGCGGTCGTCTATCAGGACTCCAAGGAATTGTAAACTTTCGGCGGATGTCTGTCCCAATATATGTGCAGAATTTCATCAAATTCGATCCAGACTTAGATATAGCTCCCTTAAATATTTTCCATCCGATGGACTTTTAGTGCTGTAGTGACCTCTATTTTGGTGGTGGTGGTATTCAAATGCTGAAAGACCAACCTCCGAGATCGAGGGAAGCCAACTCATGCTGTTGTTGTTCGGTGTTTCTGTGGCGATTGCGAACCAGTCGTGCATAGTTCATTGCCACTGGACACTCCAGAAGCTGAGGACCGTTACATTCCATCTTGGGTAACCAAACTCTGGTGTCGAGGTGTCTTTGGAATTTTCTGAACTGTGGTTGAACCTCAGGCTGATGTCTTTCCACTCATCGCTGATTTATGCTATGCTACTCTCCAGAAAATCGTTTAAGAATTCGTGCATACATTGGCACCTCGGCGAACCTCGCTAAAGTCGAAGTGCGTCACAGTGGAGTCTTTGTCGGTAAGCACATGTTCCATAACAACTGCTGAAAACTTGGTCTAAACTTTTCTTCATTCCGCTTGGGGATGGGTGACGACCCCTCTTCTTGGCGTTAACAACCATCTGGTTGTATTTAACGGCCTCGTGGAATGGACTTCTTGATCGTTGATGTGGCTGTCGTGTTGGCTTTAGTCTTGCACCCCTTAGCGGGCTGGAGTCCTCAATCTAGGAATATTTTCGTTTAAATGCTGCTGGTCTACTATCATGTTGCTAGAGTTTCGCTTTCTCAAACTCCTCTACAATCTTCGTGCATTTTATCTGATCCGCCTCGTCACTACTACTAATGCATTTACCATAAACATCCATTTAAGGAACAGTGGATACTTCTCTAATATCAATGAGTGCAGTCCGAATAAAGTTTAAGCTCAATGATAAAGGACCTCCTTTTTGTAGCTGAGTCCGAACGGCGTGGCGCATAGCAACACCACTTGGTAGAGAAGTTTTAACGTGGCTGGATACCTCACAAATGAAGCCAGCATAAGTAAGGAGAAACCATCGCTAAAATTTGTTTATGTGCACGCCGGTATTTCAACCCAGATATTCTGCGTTATAGGCGGAAATTATAATCTCTGCTCCACGGTGGCCTCCGTTTCGTACGTTCTTGGTAATATGGGCGAGTATGCATCCTCCGAACATCTGTCCAAGATCACACCTAAGTATTTGACCTTGTCAGATATCGAACTCGTTTTATTGAGGAAACGTCGTGCGTTAAATTGGCCAACCTTCGTCGTGAACAGACATATTTCAGTCTTCTCTGGGTTAACATTGAGACTTTTGGGTCTAGTCCAGTCATAAGCCATATGCAAGACCCTTTCGGCCCTTCTGCATAGCTGGTTTGGATCCTTACCCCTTAGAAGTATAACAACATCGTCTGCGTAGCAGACGGGTTCAAATCCCTCCTCAGTCAGCATCCGTAATAGGTCATTTATGGTGGTCACCCATAGGAGTGGCGATTAAATGCCGCCTGTGGCGTGCCTTTTGCCACTTTCTCCCTTATATTTATGCCATGGCACACACAATTTATCCACATGTTCCTAAGCATATGTTTTATCTATTCTTTAAGGACCCGGTCCACCTGGTACCGGTCTAAGGATTGGATCAGTGTGTCGGTCCTCACATAGTTTAGAGCCCCCTCAATGTCAATGCGTACCGCCAGTGCGTTTTGGCATCGAAGGATTCTTCTTTTTTAGGCACAACCTCGTTCAGGGCTGTCTCCACCGACCTTCCCTAGACAAAGGCATGCTGTTTGTATTTGAGCAGTTCGCTGGATGTCTTACTACTCATCATGGCGTCAACAAAATTTTACATGGTTTTGAACAAAAAGGACTTAAGGCTTATAAATCTGTAGTCCTTTGGTGTAGCAGGCTTTCGGAGTGGTGGCAGGCTTTCGGAGTATATGCAAGTCCCAGCCACGCTGTGAAGATTTTGGCCAGGTGGGGCGCCAGATAGTCTGCCCCCCTTCTGTAGTAACACCGGAAATATTCCTTCAGGTCCGGGTGACTTAAATGGTTTTAAGCTCCTCAAGGATTCCTTCACCATAAATTCCGTAATTATAAACTGCCAAGCTCTCGGAGTATAAGCAAGTCCCAGGCACGCTGTAAAAATATTGCCCAGGTGGGGCGCCAGACTGTCTGCCCTCTTTCGGTCCGGGTGACTTAAATAGTTTGGAGCTCCTCAAGGATTCCTTCACCATAAATTCCGTAATAATAAACTGCCAGGCTTTCGGAGTATATGCAAGTCGCAGACAAGCTGTAAAAAAATTGGCCAGGTGGGGCGCCAGATAGTCTGCCCCCTTCTGTAGTAACGCCGGAAATATTCCTTCCGGTCCGGGTGACTTAAATAGTTTGGAGCTCCTCAAGGACTCCTTCACCATAAATTCCGTAATTATAAACCTTCGAACAACATCATTATGCCAAGATTCCGGTGTCTCTGTGAGTCCCGTCGTATCCTGTGGATAATGGGTGTTCATCAATACACTCAACATGTGCTCTTTTGTCTCTGCTTATTTATTCCTTGCGCAGTTAAAGTCTTCGTATAGGCCATTACGGACTATATTTGGATATAGCTGCCACATAGACTGATTTCGGGCCGCATTTATTGTCTAATTGGGTCTTACGCCCATGAAAGGAGCATTTTTTACACGTGAACCGCTATCCAGTGTATGCTTGCCGATTCAACACACCGGTGGTATGGTGTGTAGAATCGGCAGTCGTACACTTTCGTTGACTTAGTGGGCAAATTTGGGAATAAGCTTCTTTTTCAAAACTGTCGTCCTTCTTATTTATTTTCCTGCTTTCCCTGTTTATGTTATCTTGTCCTCAGCATTACCTGCGGCTTGAATCGGACTGCACTCATTTATATGTGAGAAGTTTGCCCCAGTTTCTGCCCTGCACGAGGTATGGTGTGTAGAATCGTCAGGCATACACGAATAAGTCCCTGTTGGAAAATTTCGCCCTTCTTATTTATTCTCCTGCTCTCCCTGTTTATGCTATCTTGTATAACTGGAAATGCCGGAAGTATTGCTATAAATAAGTCATTATTTTTAAGCCGCAGGTAATGCTGAGGGTAATAATGCAAATTTTGTCCATGACAATTCTACTAAGGATCTGGTTCATGGGCAAAATTTGCATTATTACCCTCAGCATTACCTGCGGCTTAAAATAATGACTTATTTATAGCAATACTTCCGGCATTTCCAGTTATACAAGATAGCATAAACAGGGAGAGCAGGAGAATAAATAAGAAGGGCGAAATTTTCCAACAGGGACTTATTCGTGTATGCCTGACGATTCTACACACCATACCTCGTGCAGGGCAGAAACTGGGGCAAACTTCTCACATATAAATGAGTGCAGTCCGATTCAAGCCGCAGGTAATGCTGAGCTCATGAACATTCCACTAAGGATCTGGTTCATGGGCAAAATTTGCTTTATTACCCTCAGCATTACCTACGGCTTAATAATAATGACTTATTTATAGCAATACCTCCGGCATTGCGAGTTATACAAGATAACATAAACAGGGAGAGCAGGAAAATAAATAAGAAGGACGAAATTTTCAAACAGGGACTTATTCGTGTATGCCTGACGATTCTACACACCATACCTCGTGCAGGGCAGGAACTGGGACAAACTTCTCACATATAAATGTTTGAAAATTTCGTCCTTCTTATTTATTCTCCTGCTCTCCCTGTTTATGTTATCTTGTATAACTGGCAATGCCGGAAGTATTGCTATAAATAAGTCATTATTTTTAAGCCGCAGGTAATGCTGAGGGTAATAATGCAAATTTTGCCCATGAACATTCCACTAAGGATCTGTTTCATGGGCAAAGTTTGCATTATTACCATCAGCATTACCTGCGGCTTAAAAATAATGACTTATTTATAGCAATACTTCCGGCATTGCCATTTATACAAGATAGCATAAACAGGGAGAGCAGGAGAATAAATAAGAAGGACAAAATTTTCAAACAGGGGCTTATTCGTATATGCCTGACGATTCTACACACCATACCTCGTGCAGGGCAGAAACTGGGGCAAACTTCTTACATATCAATGAGTGCAGTCCGATTCAAGCCGCAGGTAATGCCGAGGGTAATGCAAATTTTGCCCATAAACATTCCACTAAGGATCTGGTTCATGGGCAAAATTTGCATTATTACCCTCAGCATTACCTGCGGCTTAAAAATAATGACTTATTTATAGCAATACTTCCGGCATTGCCAGTTATACAAGATAACATAAACAGGGAGAGCAGGAGAATTTATAAGAAGGACGAAATTTTCAAACAGGGGCTTATTCGTGTATGCCTGACGATTCTACACACCATACCTCGGGCAGGGCAAGAACTGGGGCAAACTTCTTACATATCAATGAGTGCAGTCCGATTCAAGTTTAAGCTCAATCATAAGGGGCGTGCCGCTGTGCGAACACACTTTGGAGA
>NC_081555.1:35618949-35816449 GCF_963082655.1 Stomoxys calcitrans
AAGGGTGATTTTTTTGAGGTTAGGATTTTCATGCATTAGTATTTGTCAGATCACGTGGGATTTCAGACATGGTGTCAAAGAGAAAGATGCTCAGTATGCTTTGACATTTCATCATGAATAGACTTACTAACGAGCAACGCTTGCAAATCATTGAATTTTATTACCAAAATCAGTGTTCGGTTCGAAATGTGTTCATTCACCGTAACGTTGCGTCCAACAGCATCTTTGAAAAAATACGGTCCAATGATTCCACCAGCGTACAAACCACACCAAACAGTGCATTTTTCGGGATGCATGGGCAGTTCTTGAACGGCTTCTGGTTGCTCTTCACTCCAAATGCGGCAATTTTGCTTATTTACGTAGCCATTCAACCAGAAATGAGCCTCATCGCTGAACAAAATTTGTCAAAATTTGAACACATTTCGAACCGAACACTGATTTTGGTAATAAAATTCAATGATTTGCAAGCGTTGCTCGTTAGTAAGTCTATTCATGATGAAATGTCAAAGCATACTGAGCATCTTTCTCTTTGACACCATGTCTGAAATCCCACGTGATCTGTCAAATACTAATGCATGAAAATCCTAATCTCAAAAAAATCACCCTTTACAAGATAACATAAACAGGGAGAGCAGGAGAATAAAAAAGAAGGACGAAATTTTCCAACAGGGGCTTATTCGTATATGCCTGACGATTCTACACACCATACCTCGTGCAGGGCAGAAACTGGGGCAAACTTCTCACATATCAACGAGTGCAGTCCGATTCAAGCCGCAGGTAATGCTGAGGGTAATAATGCAAATTTTGCCCATGAACATTCATTTATTCCCCTCAGCATTACCTGCGGCTTAAAAATAATGACTTATTTATAGCAATACTTCCTGCATTGCCAGTTATACAAAAGAACAAAAACAGGGAGAGCAGGAGAATAAATAAGAAGGACGAAAATTTCAAACAGGGGCTTATTCGCAAAATGGTCCACTAACTCAACGAAAGTGTATGCCTGACGATTCTACACACCATACCTCGTGCAGGGCAGAAACTGGGGCAAACTTGTACCCAGGCGATCAGCGTAATAGGCGGATATGCTAACCTCTGCGCTACGGTAGCCAAATACAAGTTTTGCCCATGAACATTCCACTAAGGAACAGGGACAAACTTCTCACATATAAATGAGTGCAGTCCGATTCAAGTTTAAGCTCAATGATAAGGGGCCTCCTTTTTATAGCCGAGTCCGAACGGCGTGCCGCTGTGCGAACACTCTTTTGAGAGAAGTTTTTCATGGCATAGTACCTCACAAATGTTGCCGGCATTAGGAGGGGAAAACCACCGCTGAAAATTTTTTCTGATGGTCTCTCCAGGATTTGAATCCAGGCGATCAGCGTAATAGGGGGATATGCACACCTCTGTTACAAATAAAGACATGGGCCTACTAATTTTTTTGCTGTGTAGTTAGTTCTGCCCCACGCAATGTGGTGGGAGTTAGTTCACTGTGATGCAGTGGGGTTTATACCTACTGATCAGTGAGTTATGGGTAGTTCATTTGACTTCTTTATCTTTGGCTCAGAAACTCCTTTTTGACCCCATAAACTTTCAACTAAGCACAATAATGCTTCGTTTTCTTAATATCCAATCAATTTAACCAATTTTGTATTCATTTACAAGCACAAAATACGATGAGTCTTTCAAGTTCGATATGCTTTGCCTTTTTTCTTCAGCAATTGATTGATTGACTTTATGGGGTGTAGTTTACGAATGGGAGTTTTATTTAAGTTAATGTAATTTTTGTTGCTTGAAATTCCTGGAACCTCAGTTTCCCGCATACATGCTGTAGTAAATATGTTATGCACATAATTTTCCATTTTATCAGCATCCCAGTAGAAAGCCTTATCCCCTGCTCTTTGACCCTTGCTGCCAATGCTATTGTTTTCTGATGCCAACGAGGAAGGAAGGAAGGAAAGGAAAACAAATCATGGCTATGCCAAAGTTTAACAAGGATATCATTAGAGAGATTGGATAAGATATATAAGGAAGTTTTTGCAAATATTAAGGTTTTGTATTGAAACAACCCCCTCGAGTAGACCCCATACGAGGGGTTTTCCCCTTTCGAAGAAAAATGGTTCGCTTTGAATACCATTTATCAAACTTCAAAAGCAGCACTATAAGTTTAAAGTCAGCAGATGGTAGTTTGTTATTTGCCTTGGTTTTTTTTTTTATCTTAATTGGATTTAACATGTAAAGACTTTAGCTTATGGCCATACAATGTACAACGCATTCCAATCAAGTTTTCAAAAGGCCCAGATGTGGCTGACACTGTGCCAACAAGCAAGGCATTTGGCGGCGTATGAAGCACATAATTAGCAATGAACTTGATATGGCTATGTCATTATGTTTGGAAAATTAATTGGTTTTTAAGAATTTAATAAAAGTTCTCAATTATTGCCAATTAAAGGTTATGAGGACTTATGATAAATGATGTGTGTGTCACATACACACACACACACTTTAATGAGATTTCTCAACAAAATGAATAACATACATGATCTAGATTTGTGGATGTGTGTGTGTGTGAATGTTAAAGTTTCAATGGGATTAAGGACATTTTACAGGACTAAATGATCCAATTTTCCTCACCCCATAAATTAAAGCTGAAAATGTATCCCTTGCCAATTAGTGAACATCATGGTTTATATGTTGATAGGCGTTACGAAATAACCTCCAAAGCTAAAAACACCGAAATAACCCCTAAAAGGGCATAATTTTATTCCACATACCAAACTTCTGTCAAACCAACAAAAAGTAAAGCTTCTAGGAACGGAACAGGGATGATCGAGAGACCGATTTATAAGGGAGCTATATCAGGTTATAGATGGATTTAAACTGTACTTGGGACAGTCATAGCGGAACACCACATGCAAAATTTCAGCGAAATCGGCTAAAAATTGCGTCTTGTAAGCACTGAACAAATCAAATCGGGAGATCGATTTCTATGGGAGCTATATCAGGTTACAGACCGATTTGGACCGTACTTAGCACAGTTATTGGAAGTCATAACGGAACACCACATGCAAAACTTCAGCCAAATCGGACAAAAATTGCAGCTTGCAAGGGCTCAAGAAGTCAAATCGTGAGATCGATTTATATAGGAGCTATATCTGGTTATAGACCGATTCGGACCGTACTTAGCAAAGTTGTTGGAAGTCATAATGGAACACCACATGCAAAATTTCAGCCAAATCGGGCAAAAATTGCGGTTTCCAGGGGCTCAAGAAGTCAAATCGGGAGATCGGTTTATATAGGAGCTATATCAGGTTATAGACCGATTTGGACCGTGCTTGGTATAGTGGTTGGATGTCGTAGCTGAACGCTACAGGCAAAATTTCAGCTAAATCGGACAAAAATACGAAACGGACGGAACATATATATGGGAGCTATATCCAAATCTGAACCGATTTCTATGAAATTCACCTGTAATATAGAGATTCAAAATCCTTCCTGCCGAATTTCCAGAGAATCGGTTAACAAATGACCATTTTATTGCAGTAAATTCGTCTTTTATGGGACCAAGACTATATATTGAGAGATCGGTCTACATGGAGGCTGTATCCAAATCTAAACCGATCTGGGCCAAATTAAACAAGGATATCAAAGGACTTAACACAACTGACTGTCCTAAATTTCAGCGAAATTGTACAATAAATGCGCCATTTATGGGTCCAAGACCGTAAATCGACAGATCGGTATATATGGCAGCTATATCCAATTCTTGACCGATCTGAGCCAAATAGAAACCAGAAAGGAACGGCAAAAGTCGGGCGGTGCCGACTATATAATACCCTACACCACCTAGTGCATGTAGTACTTTTTATACGTCTGTGAGTCAGACGGACAGACGGACATGGCTAAATCGAATCAGAAAGTAATTCTGAGTCCATCGGTATACTTATTAATGGGTCTAGCTCTTCTCCTCCTTAGCGTTGCAAACAAATGCACAAATCTAGAATACCCTGTACCACAGTGGTGGTGTAGGGTATAAAAAGATGTCGAAGGGCCTAACACAACTCACTGTCCCACATTTCAGCAAAATCGAAAAAATAACTATGGCTTTTATGGGCCTAAGACCCTAAATCGGCGTATCGGTCTATCTGTGGGCTATACAAAGATATAGTCCGATATGGAGTATTCAGCTCAATATCTCTACATACAACTCACTGCCCCAAATTTAAGCGAAATCAGACAATAATGGACCTTTAATGGACCCTAAACTTTAAATCGAGAGATCGGTCTATATGACAGCTATATCTAAATCTGGACCGATATGGGCCGTATTGAACAAAGATGTCAAGAGGCCTAACACAACTCACTGTACCATATTTCAACGAAATAGGATAATAAATGTGGCTTTAACAGGCCCAAGACCTTAAATCGGCAGAAACTGAAACTGTGCAAAGTTTCAGCTCAATATGACGGAATGATACCTCCACCCTTCGGTGGTGGGTATTAAAATGCATTCCTTGCCAAGTAATTCTCATCCGATTTAACTGAAATTTTGTACGCGGTGTTTTGGTATTACTTCCAATAACTGTGCTAAACATGGTCTAAATCGGTTCATAACCTGATATAGCTGCCATATAAACCGTTCTTGGATCATGACTTTTTGAGCCTCTAGAGGGCGCAATTCTCATCCAATTTGGCTATAGTTTTGAACGAAGTGTTTTGATATGACTTCCAACAACAGTGCTTAGTATGGCGCAAATCGCTAAATAACTTGATATAGCTGCCATATAAACCGATCTGGGATCTTGATTTCTAGGGCCTCTAGAGGGCGCATCCGATTTGGCACAATTTTGTACTCATGACCTTCGAAATACGTGTCTAATACAGTCTGAATCGATCCATAGCTTGATACGGCTCCCATATAAACCGAAATGGTGTCACTCTTTTCACTTGTCTCTGAGTAAAGGGATAGTTTTCTTTTTTGAGTTAACTTAATACAACACATAAATGTTTTAAAACCACATTTTCCTTGTTTTTCCCGAATACATTGTCCCAAAACCACTTTATGGTGACTATAACATAAAAACATGGTACAACAGTACCACCCACTTGGTGTTTATGATGTTCATGCCAGAGAAATTCAAAAGCAAATACTGTCGGACTTTCGCGTGCATCCACATGTATACAAATGTTTTCAGTGAATATAATCGTGTTTGGCTGACTGTAGTCATGTTTGCTTTAAACTAACCTACTTTGCAGCTCATGACACCATAAATGAATTTCACAGCAGAAATAAGGAAATATATTTTTATACCCACCACCCAAGGATGGGGGTATATCATTTTGTCATTCCGTTTGCAACACATCGAAATATCCATTTCCGACCCTATAAAGTATATATATTCTTGATCAGCGTAAAAATCTAAGACGATCTAGCCATGTCCGTCCGTCTGTCTGTTGAAATCACGCTACAGTCTTTAAAAATAGAGATATTGAGCTGAAATTTTGCACAGATTCTTTTTTTGTCAATAAGCAGGTTAAGCTCGAAGATGGGCTATATCGGACTATATCTTGATATAGCCCCCATATAGACCGATCCGCCGATTTAAGGTCTTATGCCCATAAAAGCCACATTTATTATCCGATTTTGTTGAAATTTGGGAGAGTGAGTTGTGTTAGGCCCTTCGACATCTTTTGTCAATTTGGCTCAGATCGGTCCAGATTTGGATATAGCTGCCATATAGACCGATCCTCCGATTTAGGGTCTAAGGCCCATAAAAGCCACCTTTATGGTCCGATTTCGCTGAAATTTGGGACAGTGAGTTGTGTTAGGCCATTCGACTTCCTTCGTTAATTTGGATCAGATCGGTTCAAATTTGGATATAGCTGCCATATAGACTGATCCTCCGATTTAGGGTCTTAGGCCCACAAAAGCCACATTTGTTATCCGATTTTGCTGAAATTTGGAACAGTGAATTGTGTTAGGCCCATCGACATCCTCCGTCAATTTGACTATGATCGGTCCGGATTTGGATATAGCTGCCTTATAGACCGATCCTCCGATTTAGGGTCTAGCCCATAAAAGCCACATTTATTATCCGATTTTGCTGAAGTTTGGGACAGTGAGTTGTCTTAGGCCTTTCGACATCTTTCTTCAATTTGGCCCAGATCGGCACATAAAATGCTCATTTATGGGCTAATGTCGTCGAAATTCGGGACAGTGCGTTATGTTAAGCCCCATGACATACCTCTGCAATATCGCACAGATCGGTTCAGATTTGGATATAGCTGCCATATAGACCGACATCTAGGTTTTAGGTTTTGGGGCCATAAAAGACGCATTTATTGTCCGATGTCGTTAAAATTTGAGACAGTGAGTTGTGTTAGAACCTTTGACATTCTTCTTCAATTTGGCCCAGATCGGTTCAGATTTGGATATAGCTCCCATATAGACCGATATCTCGATTTAAGGTTTTGGGCGTATAAAAGGCGCATTTATTGTTCGATTTCGCCGAAATTTGGGTCAGTGCTTTGTGTTAGGCTCTTCGACATTTTTCTGCAACTTGGCCAAATCGATCCAGATTTGTATATAGCTGCCATATAGACCGCTTTGTCGATTTAAATCTTGGCTGCATAAAAGGTGCATTTATAATCCAATTTCACTGAAATTTGACACAGTGACTTATGTTAGGCTTTTTGACATCCGTGTCGTTTATGGTTCAGATCGGTTTCTTTTTAGATATAGCTACTATGCTTATAAGTAATTGGTCCAAATCGGATCATATTTTGATATAACTGCTATGGGACATAAGGTATGAAATTTTCACCGAATTTTGATGAAAGGTGGTTTACATATATACCCGAGGTGGTGGGTATCCAAAGTTCGGCCCGGCTAAACTTAACGCCTTTTTACTTGTTTTTTTTTTTTTTAATTGGAGGTGAATTATATTTGACCTAAAATTAGCATCAGTTTGATAGTCTTGCCCTAGTCTCTAAACTGATCAGTGCATTTTCTCTAAATTATTAACATGTATACAGTTCTTCATACACTAGAGAATACAAATTCTTGTAGTCTGTCTCATTCTCAGTATTCAGAAGTCCCAAGGTCACATGAAACACATCAAAGTTACTTTTCTAAGACAACATTTGTGACATTGCGTGACTCTCTATGATTTCTATCATAATCAGGAGCTTTGAACTGCTTTCACTAATATGATAATATATTTGTAAGTTCTCTTACTTCTAAGAGAATGGAAATTTCTGTGACAGGATTAACAGTTACGTGAATGTTAGTTTGGGATTATGGCAAAAAAACAAAAAAATCAAATGAGTAAAATTTTTGTTATTTTATAGGAATAATAAGGGAATTCCTATATATACATATGTAGGACATATGTTTTTTGCTTAAACAAACAGAAATAAACTGCAAAAACATGTGAAAAGTATTGATTCTCTGCTAGAATGTCACATATCAAAATAAGAAATATTGCTAACGGGCATGCAAAAATCAAAAAATCAACCTATAATAAACACAATCTCAACGAAAAAGATAATCTTTGGGATTTGAAGTTCAGAACCCAGGTTTTTTTGTAATGTCTTTTGGCTTTTTCTTAGTCTACAGCTTAACTTTGAATGCCAAAGTTATTCTACCATAAATTATTAACTTTGAAGTTATGACTCTCTTGCAATTGATAACAGGCGTTACTTACATATGTGTCGAGTATGTATGAATGGTATGCCTTTGTATGTATATGTGTGTGTGTTCTTTTGTACATTTCAAATGAATTGGAGTGTATAATAATAAGTTTTCATTTTCCCTTTTATTTCCAGTGTACTCGTTCGTCCGTTGTACGTGTAACAACAAAAAGCAAACAAAACAAAACAGAAATCCCAAAAACAAAAAAGCGAAGGGAAAACAAAACAGCATCATAAAATATAAACAAGACTACGTGAGCCTTACACATACTTGTACAGCGCAAAACGGAGGAGCAGCAAAGCAAACAATCGCCCACCCCCCATGCAGACAACTACAAACATCGAAACGATTTAAACACGGGACAATTGAAGGTAAACACTTGAATGCAACAATGATATTTTCTCCTTCTACTAGGGAAGTTTTCGGGGATATGGGTTTCTGGGATAAAAAAAAGTTTTTGGATTTGGCTACCATGCTGTATGTGGGAAAGAATTTGGTTTTGATGTGTTTGGGCCGTTAAAAAGTGAACAACAAGTATATGGGCATAAAAGTCGGCCAACTAGGATCTAAGCTTTATAAGGGTATAGACTGATTTGGAGCATTGTTGGGGAGATTTGTTAAAAAGGGTCTTAGATCGGATAGGCTGAATAAAACTTATATAGCAAAATATTCCACATTGCTGGCCCTTATGTTTCTCATTACAGCCTAATATATAATGCCTCAGATGGGATAAGTAAAATAATAATAAATTCACCTCAACTTTCTTGTTATTGTATGCGTATGTGCTCGCAGTCATGAGTAAATATCTGGAAAAGGCCATTATAGACAAACGTCCCTGAAGTAACAATAATTTCAAATGTATTCTTGGCAAACTCAATGAAATTTGTAAACAAAACCAACTAAAGCTTACCAAGCTAATTTGGAATCAAAAGTCTTCATTGGCGTGTAAGTTATTAGCATGTGTTTGTGTGTGTGTGTGCGGAAAGGAAATGAAAGAAAGGCGAGAGTAGGAAAAAGGATGTAAGGGGGGGGGGGGGGGGGGGGATGCAAGGAGGGGGATGTAAGGAGGTGGATGTAAGGAGGGGAATATAGGGAGGGGAATATAGGGAGGGGAATGTAAGGAGGGTTAAAGCCATGGTTTACCACATGAAGTAGTGGGGCACATTTAACATGTGAATGGAAATGAACATCATGTGGAAGGAAGAGCTTTACACCAAGCTCATAAATAGTAATAAAGCATTAACTGAGTGCATGGGTATGCGTGTGTGTGTGAGTGACTTGCTTTCCGTCAGAGTTGCCATGCGATCGAAACAATTTTTATGACAAAATGGTCTGTCGAAAACATACTTAAGTGGGGTGGGAGTTAGCATGTTGGCCTGCAATGCTGAACAACAGTGTTTGAATCTTGGTCAGAACATAACACGTGCTAAGTTAGGTCAGGCCGAATCTTGGGAACCCTTCACCATGGATTCTGCTAAAAAGTTTTAGTAAACCAATTTAGGCATAACTTAGGGCATAATTTTATTCTACATACCAAACTTTTGTCAAACCAGCAAAAATTAAAGCTTCTAGGAACCGAACGAGGATGATCGAGAGAGCGGTTTACATGGGAGATATATCAGGTTATAGACTGATTTGGATCGTATTTGGCACAGTTGTCGGAAGTCATAGCAGAACACCGCATGCAAAATTTCAGCCAAATTGGACAAAAATTGCGGCTTGTAAGGACTGAAGAAGTCAAATCGGCAGAACGGTTTACATGGGAGCTATATCAGCTTACAGACCGATTTGGACCGTACTTGGCACAGTTGGAAGTCATAACAGAACAACACGTGCAAAATTTCAGCCATATCAGACAAAAATTGCGGCTTGTAAGGGCTCAAGAAGTCAAATCGGGAGATGGGTTTATATGGGACCTATATTAGATTATAGACCGATTCGGACCGTACTTGGCACAGTTGTTGGAAGTCATAACAGAACACCACGTGCAAAATTTCAGCCAAATCGGCTTGTAAGGGTTCAAGAAGTCAAATAGGGAGATCGGTTTATATGGGAGCTATATCAGGTTATAGACCGATTTGGACCGTACTTAGCATGATTGTCATAAGTCCTAAAAGATCACTACTTGGTAAATTTCAGCCAAATCGGACAAAAACTGCGGCTTGTAAGACCTCAAGAAGTCAAATCGGAAGATCGGTTTATATGGAAGCTATATCGGGCTATACACCGATTCGGACATAACTAGGCACAGTTGTTGGAAGTCATAATGGAACACCACATGCAAAATTTCAGCCAAATCAGACAAACATTGCCGCTTGAAGGGGCTCAAGAAGTCAAATCGGGATATCGGTTTAGATGGGAGCTATATAAGCTTATAGACCGATTTGGACCATACTTGGAACAATTGTTTATAATCATAACAAAACGCGACATAGAAAATTTCAGCCAAATCAGACAAAAATTGGGGTTTGTAAGGGCTCAAGAAATCAAATGGGAGCTATATCAGGTTATAGACCGATTTGGACCGTACTTAGCACAGTAGTAGTAGTAGTAGTAGTTGAAAGTAATAGCAGAACACCAAATGCAAAATTTCAGCCAAATCGGACTTAAACTGCGGCTTGTAAGGACTCAAGAAGTCAGATCAGGATATCGGGTTATATGGGAGCTATATTAGGTTATAGACCGAGTTGGACCGTACTAAGCACAGTTGTTAGAAGTCATAATGGAAAACCACATGCAAAATTTCAGCCAAATCACACAAAAATTGGGGTTTGTAAGGGCTCAAGAAATCAAATCTGGAGATGGGTTTATATGGGAGCTATATCAGGTTATAGACCGATTTGGAACGTACTTAGCACAGTTGTTGGAAGTAATAGCAGAACACCAAATTCAAAATTTCAGCCAAATCGGACATAAACTGCGCCTTGTAAGGACTCAAGAAGTCAGATCAGGATATCGGGTTATATGGGAGCTATATCAGATTATTGACCGATTCGGACCGTACTTGGCACAGATGTTGGAAGTCATAACGGACTACTTGCGAAATTTCAGACAAATCGGACAAAAATTGCGGCTCGTAAGGGCTCAAGAAGTCAAATTGTGAGGTGGGTTTATGTGGGAGCTATATCAGGTTATAGACCGATTTGGACCGTACTTAGCACAGTTGTTAGAAGTCATAATGGAAAACCACATGCAAAATTTCAGCCAAATCGGACAAAAGTTGAGGCTTGTAGGGACTCAAGAAGTCAAATCGGGAGATCGGTTTATATGGGTGCTATATCAGGTTTTAGACCGATTTGGACCGTACTTGACACAGTTGTTGAAAGTCTAACAGTAACAGAACACCAACATGCAACATGCATTCAGGCAAATCGGATAAAAATTGCGGCTTGTAAGGACGCAAGAAGTCAAATCGGAAGATCGGTTTATATGGAAGCTATATCAGGTTACACGCCGACTTGGACAGTACTCAGCACAGTTGTTGAAATTCATAACAGAACACCACATGCAAAGCTTCAGCCAAATCGGACAGAAATTGCGGCTTGTAAGGGCTCAAGAAGTCAAATTGGGAGATTGGGTTGTATGGGACCTATTGTTTATCTAAATCTGAACTGATAAAGCCCATTTGCAATTCCCGACGACCTACATTAATATAAGTTATCTGGGCAAAATTTCAAGCGGCCAGATTTACGCGTTCAACCGCTATCGTGATTTCGACAGACGGACATGGCTAGATTGACTCAGAACGTCGAGACGATCAAGAATATATATACTTTATGGGGTCTTGAACGAATATTCGGAGGTGTTACAATCGGAATGTCGTTATGGATGGGTTCTCATCCAATGAGCAGAAATTGACCCCAGGTGTACCCCAGGGCTCTGTTTTTTCTCCTTATCTTTTTTTCTTATTTTCATCAACGATCTGTTGAGTCATATATCGAATCCAATCTACTCATTTGCGGATGACATGAATCTCCGTCATTCGTACTCATTCGACTATAGGCCGAGTCTTCGAGAGATTAAGGATAAGAGGCGGGTTATGGACGATACACTCAATCAGGATTTGCTGGCCATTTCTGAATGGGGCCGAATGAATCGAGTAGATTTTCATGCACGGAAGACTCAGTGCTGTTTGTTGTCACACAAATGATTTGCTGACCCATTACGATCATCTTTGCCTATCAGCGATATGGATGTTGAGCAATCAGAATGATTTTGATGTTCTGGTCATGATAAATACAAAGTGATTGGGCTAAACATGTATTTGAAGTGTCAAAAGAAGCATTCAAGTGTTTAGGCTTCCTTAAATGGTGTAAGAATTACTTCACTCCTTCTGATCTTCTTAACATCCATAGCACTTTCATAAGTACAACTCATCTGTATAGGCTGGAGCTTCAAAATCATCCCTGGAGCTACTGGACCATGTACAAAGGAGAGCGATGGCGTTGATTGGGGATAGTGGGGTATCCAACTTTATTGATTCCCTTTAACATTATCGCAATGTGGGTTGTTTGGCGCTGTTCTATCAGTACTTTCATGGTGTGTGTTCGTTTTGATATTCGTCTTCTTATACCTGATGTAAGATGTTTGTCAGTGATACTAGACATTCCAGCAACTCATACACGTTTGTAATTGATTGGCCAGCGGACCGTACAATGCATGACTGCGCGAATGGGGCGTAGGCTGGTGCTGTTGGTTGTATGGAGTTAAAGGCCCTGTGGCCGAGTTTTTCACGAAACAGGAAACTGCTCATCCTGAGGCTGAGAAAACTGACTGACTTAGAGCTGCTAATAGGATTCCTGACTGGTTACTGTAACGTCAGGTCTTTGATGTTGCGCAGGACGCAAGTAGGGGCAGAATTCTGCGAGATGTGTAATGACGATGAGGAGGTCCAGACGGTCGATTACCTATTATGTAATGTACTGCAAATAGAGAGGAAAAGACCTCAGAATAATGGGTGAACACCTTATTCCGTGCCTGGCTCTCTTGTCATTCTGAAGCTCTGTGGAGACCTGTCTTCTGCCGTTCCATTGAGTATGCTTATCTGTTTTTTATGCCTTCCATCATTGGATGGAGGCCACCGTAGCGCAGAGGTTAGCATGTCCGCCTATGACGCTGAACGCCTGGGCTCGAATCCTGGCGAGACCATTAGAACAAATTTTCAGCGGTGATTTTCCCCTCTTAATGCCGGCAACATTTGCGAGGTACTATGCCATGTAAAACTTCTCTCCAAAAAGGTGTCGCACTGAGCCACGCCGTTCGGACTCGGCTATAAAAAGGAGGCCGTTATCATTGAGCTTAAACTTGAATCGGATTGCACTCATTGATATGTGAGAAGTTTGCCCCTGTTGCTTTGTGGAATGTTCATGAGTAAAATTTGCATTTGCATCATTGGATGGGGGTATACTAATTTCGTCCTTCCGTTTGTAACACATCGAAATATTGATGTGAGACCCAATTCTTGATAGTTTTGACATTCCAAGTCGATTTTGTTATATCCGCCCGTCTGTATGTCTGTCTGTGGAAAGCACGATAACTTTCGAAGGAGTAAGCTAGGCGCCTTAGGCCTTATCGAGGTCATGTTTTCGTATAGTTGTCATATAAACGGATCTCGGATCTTGATTTGTTGAGGCTCGAGGGCGCAATTCAACAACTGTGCCAAGTAAGGTTCAAATCGGTTCATACCCTGATATAGCTGTCATATAAACCGATCTTGGATCTTGACTTTTTGAGCTTCTGGAGAGCGCAATTCTTATCGGATTTAGGTGAAATTTTGCACAAGACATTGCGTTTTAACTTTCCCGAAGTAGGCTTAGTATGGTTCATAGCCTGATGTAGTCATTTTTAAGTTTTCTTATGTAACCCAACTTAACCTATGGTTGTTCATCGTTATTCGACTCTAAATCCTATGCAAATATTTTCCCATGGTTAAATAAATATGAACCACGTTTCACGTACTTGTGCGTGTATTAAGGCCAACGTTTTATAAATAGTAGTACTCACTCTCAGAACGCATGCAAACCTCAACAACCTGCTAGCAACAGCTCTCTTTATATCTCACAAACACTCTCGGTATCTACATCTCTGTGAATTTATTTCCCTCACACTTGAGGAAATCTATTATGGGACTTACTTTAAGATTGCCTATTTGTTGTTGTTGTTGTTGTTGATGTATACTCGCATGCGTATGTATATGTGCCAATTTTGATGATTCTGTTGTGTTTGTGTTTGTATAGTATAGCGTGCCAATAAATCATACAAATGAAATGTGTTTAAGTAAGGCAAACATGTGTGAGGCAGCAAGCAGTAACCTGTGTCGGTTATCCATTGCTCAGTGTATGCCAAAGAGCCGTGAACCACAACAACAATGGAAACCACAAAGATATTAGAAGTATTAGTTGTGCTATTCGACATTAAACTGAAATGAATGAGACTCCGACATCAACATACTCGTCGTTATTTAATTTTAATAAAATGCAGCCATTGTAATTAAATTCACATAAAGAATTTAACCGCAAACCTCGAAAGGCTCATATGCAGGAAACATTTAGGGGGGGGCTGCGTTTAGAAGGCATTGACAGAAATGGAAATTGGATTGGAGCATTTGTGATTTATTAGCCAAGCGGAAATGATTTTGAGCCAATGCCTGGGATAATAAATTGTATGAAAAATGTTGGCATGTCTTGCAAGAAATTGATATATGGGCATATTAACTTTTTAGGCAGATTTTGGTTTTTACTATTCAAGGCAATGAGGTGTTCCTATAAAAGAATGTTGAAAATAATGCCCATACACGTTCAGAAACTCAACAGAAGAGACGAAATTTTTGTCGGGACAGTCTACTGAAATAGGAACATCAATAATGCTTAAAATATTCACATTTCGCTGATCCTTGTTTTCCATATTATAATTGATTTGAGCTTCCAACACATGTAACTTCGTACTCTTCTCTATTCTCTTTATGTGGGGGAAAAAATTAAAGTTTTATGAAAACGAAAAGTTAAATTGAAACAATTAAAAATTATTCAGTTCCACCTTGACGACATGGAGATATGTCCTCTTTTTTATTGGTTAACGACCGAAAATCGACAGATCAGTCTATATGACTGCTATAATGTGAATTATACTCCTTTTGGTGGCCTAAGTTAGGTTATGTTAGGTTGAAAAGAGGGTGCGGATATTAATTCGCTCCATGCCACTATGGATATACACCTAAGCCAGTAAATGGTAAATGGCTAACCAAAAAGTAATCTCTAAAAAAAAATCTAAGTCAGGAATTCCGTACTACTAACAAATTCATGTAGATGTAGTGCTTATTGACATTTGACTTAAATCTTTCGATGTTAAAGTGGGTGGAAAAACATTTGCCGGAAGTCGATTCCACATACGAACGGTTCGGGCGAAATAAGAGTTTTCTCTATAATGCATTGTGCGGTCCGCTGGCCAATCAATTACAAACGGGTGTGAGTTCCTGGAATGCCTAGTATCAATGACAAACATCCTTACATCAGGAATTAGAACACGAATATCAGACGAACACACACCATGAAAGTACCGATAGAACAGCGCCAAATAACCCACATTGCGACGATGATGAAGGAATTCAATAGAGTTGGATATGCTACTGTCCCCAATCAACGCCATCGCTCTCCTCTGTACACGCTCCAGTAGCTCCAGGGAGGATTTTGAAGCTCTATCCCATACATGTGATTTGTACTCCATTTTCGGCCTTATGAAAGTGGTGTAGACGTTAAGAAGATCAGAAAGAGTGAAGTAATTCTTACACCGCCTAACCACTTGAATGCTTCTTTCGACACTTCAAATACATGTTTAGCCCAATGGACATCACTTTGTATTTTCATGCCCAGAACATCAAGAGCTTCTGATTGCTCAACATCTATACCGTAGACAAAGATGATCGTAATGGGTCAGCGAATCGTTTGTGTGACAACAAGCAGCACTGAGACTTTCGTGAAATTAAAATCTACTCGATTCATTCGACCCCTCTCAGAAATGGCCAGCAAATCCTGGCAGAGTGTATTGTCCATAACGTCGAATAGGTACGAATAATGGAGATTACTGTCATCCGCAAATGAGTTGATCGGAATCGATGTCTGACCCAACAAATCGTTGATGAAGATAAGAAAAAGAGAAGGAGAAAAAATAGAGGCCTGGGATAAACCTGCGGTCAATTTATGCTCATTGGATGAGAACCCATCTATAATGACTCGCATAGTGTGATCTCTGAGAAAGGTTGAAATAAATCAAACGAAGCCATTACCGACACCAAATGCGACAAGTTTTGATAGTAGTGCACCGTGCCAGACCCTATCAAATGCCTTAGAGGTATCCAGAGCCACAAACTTACTCTCACCAAACTGGTGGATTGAGCGACTCCAACGTTCCCACAGAAGTGCCTTGAGGTGGTCGTCCGTAGAGCGATTGAGCGCTAAGAAGGCCATTAGACTCTAATACCTCACAAGATGGTGATTAACAATACTCTCCATGACCTTGGAGAGAGCGGAGCATATCGGAATTGGCCGATAATTCGAAGGGTTGTTTGCCTCACCCTTCTTGGGTATTGGCTGAACGTTCACAACCTTCCAACGCGCCGGGAAGACTCCCGCACGCTAGGCAAGGCTGAAACGGTTGGGTAATGGACGAGCGAGCGTCGAAGAACACTTGCGTAAGACAAGTGTTGATATGCCATCCGGGCCCGGGGATTTATTTACGTCTAGATTCTCAAGAACCCTTTTGACTCCACGAGTTCGACGCCATGGGACATGACGCCAGATACATTTTCGATTGAGGGGAGTGGTTGATTGCTATCTGGCAGTGAAGTGTTCCCTGCAAATATATCAACCAACAGGTTAGCCTTATCAACCAATTTATATCGTCACCTAGAAAACATAGTTTCCAATTAAAATGCTGAAAAAATTCATTGATCTCAGCCCAACGTGCTTTTTCGTATAAAAATATTAACCGCTTCGGGACTGGGGAGGAAGCAGTCGGAGTAACTAAGAGGTGCAAGAGTATTAACTTCATACTTTTCAGGGAGTGGACAGGAAAATGGACTTCAAATCCGATATTTCGGAAAGAACAAGAAAGGCGACACTTGTTCTATACTCCTGCAAGAGAGCCATTGGCAAACGTGAGGGTTAAGACCGCGGGTCATGCACTGGATGTATACTGTAGTTGTCAGACCTGTAATCCTATATGGTGTTGTGGTCTGGTGGACGTCGTTTCGAAAGTCCACCTACTGTTCCATACTCAACCGGATCCAAAGGATGGCTTCTGTGCGCATTTGGCGACTACTGACACTGTGTTATCCTTGATACAATGCCCGATATTCCAGGCAGTGTGGATTACACATTGCCTGAGCTGATATTTAATAAAAAGTACTGTACCACTATTCCCGATAGAACCGATTGGATCTACGATATCCTTGGTAATAGAAGTTACATAGACTTCTATACGGATGGTTCCAAACTAGAGGGCCAGGTGGTTTTTGGGGTGTACTCTGAAGTACTAGTCATATCGAGAAGGTAATCCGACCATTGAAGTGTGTACTAAGGGCAGATCCTTGCAATTAAAGAAGAGGTGGAATGGCATACATATGTCATAACGACGATTGGCATAAATAACTTTTCAGGCAGCCCTCGACTGTGATCTCTCAATGTGCAGATCTCTCAATTAAATAACTGAACAGTTCAAAATTAACCTATTCTGGGTGCCGGGTCACAGAGTTACCCAGGGAATTGTACAGCAGATGAGCTTGCGAGGCTAGGAACTACCTTGTACATATCAGGGGAATTGGAATATGCCTCTATCGCTATGAAAGCTAAGTTTTCAGGATCAGGCCCGAAGGGCAACAAATGAAATATGCTTACAAAGTGGGGGTTGTGAACACTCCACTTCGCTTCGCTGTTTCTGGCTAGAACAGACATCTCAGTCATTGTGTCCGTCATGACAAGTGACTGTCTGATCGGAAAATCTACTAACGGGCCGAAGGTAGGAAATACCGATTTTTGAAGAAGCTGTGAGCGTGTCCCGCACTGGCAATCGGAAGGAGTTCCGCTTTAGGTTCTCGTTTCTTTGAGTATTTGTCTGATTTAGTGGCTGTGAACATTCGCAACTTGTTGCGGTTTTTAAAGCGATCTGGATGGTTCAACGGCAGGAACTAGAAGGCATTTTCCTTCTTCTGTTATCACAATGAGTCTGATGGCAGTCTGCCACCTACACCTTGCCTAACCATATACATGTACATATATTTTAGGCCGACTTAGCCATGTCCGCCCTGCTATTCGTCCGTCTGTCTGTCTGCCGAAAGCACGCTTACCTTTTAGGAATAAAATTAGGGACTAGAAATTTTTCTCAAATACTTTCTATTAGAGTAGGTCGGTGGGGATTGTAAATGGGCCATATTGGCCCTTGTTTTGAAACAGCTCCCCTTTTAACCTATGTACCGATTCCACTCTTTGAGCCTCCAGAACATAATTCTTATTCAAATTGGCTGAAATTTTCAAGACATCCAACATCCGCCTACCGATTTTACTTCTTAAGCTTCTATGGGGCCCTTGTTTTGATACAGCTCCCCTGTTAACCTATGTACCGATTCTACTCTTTGAGCCTCCAGAACATAATTCTTATTCGAATTGACTGAAATTTTCAAGACATCCAACATCCGCCTACCGATTTTACTTAAGGCCTCTATGGGGCGCAATTCCTATCCGATTTGGCTGAAATTTGCACCTTGATTTCCACAATGGTCTGCAACATTCAAATGAAGTATGCTTCGAATCGGTCCATAATCTGATATATTTCCGATAGCATAGCAAAAAAGGATCTCCAATTGTAAAGCAAAGGATAATGGATAAGATTTTCTTCGTTTGCCTATAAAAAGAGATCGGACAAAGAATTTAACAAATGCGATCCATGGTAGAGGGTTTATAAGATTCGGACCACCAAACTTAGCACGCTTTTACTGGTTTACACTCACTTAAGTATTCGGTTCTTAGTCTCTGCCGTTCTATCCTATGTGCTATGTGGTTATCTCGTTTATCTGACATTGCACAGTGGGTTAGAATAGAAGAGAAACGATTGCATAGTCAGAGTTGTGGTGTTATCGAGATTATATGCAAAATTTTATGACCCTAGATAGTCTAGGCGCCTCTTGGAAGGCCCCCAAAAATTGATCACCTCAGTATTTTGAAAATTTCTGCGGGCTGCCAAATCTTTGTTTCTGGGTCGATTTCTAAAAATTTTGCTGGGTAGTGCTCAAAAATCACTATAATAAGAACGCTTAGGTCTACAATAGGAATAAATTTTTGAACTGCCGAGGTGACCAATTTTTTGGGCGAGTCAAGAGGCGCCTGGGCCATCTAAGGCCTAGGAATTTTGCTCATGATTTTGTTACCACTTAACCCAAAAAGTAATTGCGGAAAAAATTTGTCAACGCCGACTATATGAAAAATCCGCAATTACTTTTTGGGCAGCCCAATATAACATTCAACATGTGAAAGAGTTATCGTTACACGTTCTCAGATGAAGATTTTTTACTATTTTTTTTTTAATGCTATCTAACTGAGCGTTGGTGCGACCTGCTCCTACTTTTGCCGCCTTTCACTTTGTTCCTACAATAGGTGCAACGTATAGCGTCATCAATGGGGCTTAAGTGGGGTTATGCGATCAGGGGTGAATATGGTGCTAGAAACGGTTTTGGACGATTTTGCTGTTGCTCTTCCCCTCGATCGCGGTTGCCCTTATCACCGGCGCGTGCGTTAGAATCTGCCTGACCAAATTTTCTTGGAACCATTTTAAGCCTATGACTTTTCTGCATCTACGAGCCTGCTCTGCTCGCTCTAAAGTCATTTCCAGGTATTTTAGTTTATCCTAAAGCATGGGTCCTCGTAGTGATATATCTATGTCTTCAGTTTTTTTCAAAAGCCTCTGGGTTTGGTCCAGTCATATGACATTCCCAAGTCTCTCTTGGCCTCCTTTTCAAAACATTCGGATCACTTCTACTTATACAAGTTATAGAATCGTCTGCAAGACAAATTGTTGTCAATCCCTCCTAGGTAAGGCCTATTATAGATCGTTACCCACAGGAGTCATTATAAAATACATTCCTGCAATGGGCTCTGTGATACCCTGACGCCTTCCTTATGTGCCATAATATCCGCATCTCATTTAATTTCCAGGTAAAATGAATTTTCTCTTTTAGTTTTTGAACAGCTCTGGAAAACGTAATCAAAGTTTTTTCTTTCGTTGAATTTTTCATTCTTTCCTTTATTACCATTTTGGACCTCATTTACCATTTTTTGACTAATCCCTGATAAAAGATTCACCTTTGAGTTTTATTTTAAATTGAGTGATTGTTGTTTACTTTTTCGCATATTCTTCTTGGCAGTGGTCATGCATGAAATGGTAGGTAGACCACCAGCATGGCACTTTTCCCACAAAACGAAAAGAAGCAGAAAGTAAAAATCAATGACATCATGAGACCATTTGCATGCTATAAATTTTGCATATTTGTCCCGCATAGCTGAGTAATAGCCAAACTAAGCCAGTAGCATTCACTTAACTTGGCTACCATTGCTGTAGCTGTAGCTGCAACTGCATCTGCAGCTGTGTGCAACAAATACTCCATCCAAGTCAGAGCTCATGCATATGTAAATGTCCTTTAGCAGCCATTGTTGCCTACAAACATGATGGCTTGCATGTCTGTGTCAACCCAGCATGCCAGTGGTTTGTGGTTCAGAGACTGTTTGTGGATATTTGCGTA
Source organism: Stomoxys calcitrans (assembly GCF_963082655.1). Classification (NCBI taxonomy): domain Eukaryota; kingdom Metazoa; phylum Arthropoda; class Insecta; order Diptera; family Muscidae; genus Stomoxys; species Stomoxys calcitrans. The sequence continues at coordinate 35,639,427 of NC_081555.1, forward strand.
CGTTGATGAGAATTGTGGATTGAAAACAGAAAGTGTGGTCACCTTGAAACCACAGCGGTGAACCGAAAAACAGCCACACAACAACAACAATGAAAATAATAATAATAATTATTTTACATTAAATAAGAAGAAAATTTCAAAAATGATTTGGAATATTATCAAGAACATTTAAATATTTTACATTTTTCGTTTTCTCTCTACCACCTCATTGCGATTCTAAGGAGTTCAGTGGAAGCCTTCAAATGCAACTGACCCAGCAGTTTGCTGTGAAATGAATGCATGCTGGCACGTATACAGAACTTGGTCATGTTTACATTCTTGACTATTTGCCAAAGGACGTTCGTTCGGTCGTTGGTTCGTTCGTGTTATGCAAGTTTAGTGTAAAGTGTGAAAAGAATGTATGCGCAATTTATTTGCATACTTTTGGTAGAGAAGTTGAACTCAAATAGGATTTCATTTAATGAAGTGCGAAGGCAAAAATTAATTTGGGACAAAAATTGTGGCAAATTCGTAAGGCAAAAACAAGTAAAAGCTTGATAAGCTCAGCAGAGCTGAATCTTGGGAACCCACCATCATGGATTCTGCTAAAATTTAAATTTAGTTGACGGACAAACTTCTGTCAAACCAGCAAAATTAAAGCTTCTAAAAACCGAACAGGGATAATCGAGAGACCGGTTTATATAGGAGCTACATCAGGTTATATGCCGATTTGGACCATACTTGGCACAGTTGTTGAAATTTAAAACAGAACATCGCAAGCAAAATTTCAGCCAAATCGGACAAACATTGAGGCTTCCAGGGGCTCAAGAAGTCAACTCGGGAGATCGGTTTATATGGGAGCTATATCAGGTTATAGGCCGATTTAAACCGTACTTGGGACAGTTGTTGAAGATCATAACAGAACGCTACGTGCAAAATTTCAGCCAAATCGGACAAAAATTGCGGCTTACAGGGGCTCAAGAAGTCAAATTGCGAGATCGGTTTACATGGGAGCTATATCCAAATCTGAACCGATATGGCCCATTGGCAATCTCCAACGACCTACATGAATACTTAGTATCTGTGCAAAATCTCAAGCTGCTAGCTTTACGCGTTCGACAGCTATCGTGATTTCGACAGATGGACGGACGGACATGGCTAGCTCAAATCGGAATAGAGGATCAAGAGGATCCAAAATATATATATTTTATGGGGTCGCAGATAAATATTTTGACGTGTACAAACGGAATGGCTAGATTAGTATCCCAAGTGACTAGATTTTTGAATGATTTTTTCAAATATTTAGAAGCTCTATCAAATTATCGATCAAATTATGAAGCTTCCTTGGCATGGCTGTTAGAAGTCACGCCAAAACACCACGTTTATAGCTTCAGTCAAATCGGATGGTAACTGCGCCCTCTAGAGGCTAAAGAAGTCAAGATACGAGATCGGTTTATATGGCAGCTATATTAGGTTTAAAATAGATGGGGACCATATTTGACACCGTTGTTAGAAGTAGGGACCAAACATCACATGCAAAATTTCAGACAAATCGGATAATAATAACGTCCTATAGGGGCTCAAGAAGTCAAGACCCCAGATCGTTTTATATGGCAGCTATATCAGGTTATGAACCGATTTGGACCATACTTGGCACAGTTATTGGAAGTCACAACAAAACACCTCATGTAGAATTTCAAACAATTCGGATAACAATTGCGCCCTCTAGAGGTTCAAGATGTAACTGCGCCCTCTAGAGGCTAAAGAAGTCAAGATACGAGATCGGCTTATATGGCAGCTATATCAGGTTTTAAACAGATGGGGACCATACTTGACACCGTTGTTAGAAGTAGAGACCAAATATCGCATGTAAAATGTTAGCCGATTCGGATAATTATTACGCCCAATAGGGGCTTAAGAAGTCAAAACCCCAGATCGGTTTATATGGCAGCTATATCTGGTTTTAAACCGATTTGGACCATACTTTGCACAGCTGTTAGAAGTCAAAACAAAACACCTCATGCGAACTTTCAGCCAAATCGGATAAGAATTGCGACCTCTAGAGGCTCATGAAATCAAGATCCAAGATCGGATCAAAAGATAGACCGATATGGCCATTTACAATCCCAACCGACCTACACTTATAGAAGGCACTTGTTTAAAATTTCAAGCTCCCAGCTGTATTCCTTCGAAAGTAAGCATGCTTTCGACAGACGGAAGGGCATGGCTAAATCGTCTTAGAATGTGAAGACGATCAAAAATATAAATACTTTGTTGGGTCTCAGATCAAAATTTCGATGTGTTGCAAACGGAACAGGGGCAATTGGTTAAGTTTTTGAACGGGTCAAGAGCCATCTGCAGATTTAGGGTCTAAAGCAGATAAAAGGAGCATTTATTATCAGATTTCCTTGAAATTTCGAACAGTGAGCTGTTTTAAGCTTTCTATCATCTGAATCGAATATGGTCCAGATAGGACCATATTGTGTTATAGCTGCCATTTAGACCCATCTGCAAATTTAGGGTCTTAGCCGCGGTTATTATCCGATTTTACTGAAATTTTAAACAGTGAGTTTCTTTGGACCTCTCGTCATCCAATCCGAATATGGTCCAGATAGGACCATATATAGATACAATTAGATACCGTTAAACCGATCTGGCGATTACGGGTCTTAAGCCCATAAAAGCCACATTTATCACCCGATTTTGCTGAAATTTGGAACAGTGAGTTGCTTTGAGCATCCCATCATTCCACCGGAATATGGTTCAGAGCCTACCATGTTGAAGTGTAGCTGCCATAATCCCGATCTGTCGATTTGGCGTCATAGGCCCATAAAGGGCCAATGTATTATCCGATTTCACTGAAATTTCCAACAGTCAGTTTCTTTGGGCTTCCCGTTATCCGACCCGTGGTCCAGATAAACCCGCATTTAGATATAGCTGCCATAGAGACCGATCTGCTGATTTGGGGCCTTAAGCTCATTAAAGGCCCTTTCACTATCCAATTTCGCTGAAATTTGAAACATAGAGTTAGTTTGGGTCTCCCTTAATCTGACACGAACATGGTTCAGAGCGGACCATGTTCAGATTTAACTGCCATATATACCGATCTGCAGATTAAAAGCCTTAAGCACATAAAAGCCGCATTTATCACCCGATTTCGCTGAAATTTGAAACAGAGGTTTCAAAGGTTGTTTTGAGCCTTCCGTCATCCGCCCAAAATGTGGTCGAGATTGGACCTTATTAAGATATAGCTGCCATAGAGACCGATCTGCTGATTTAGAGTCTATAGCCTGTAAAAACACCATTTGTTACCCGATTTGCCTAAAATTTGAAATGGAGAGTCGCTTTTGGTCTCCCTTCATTCGACTCGAATATGGTTCAGATCGGACCATGTTCAGATATAGCTGCCAAAGAGACCGATCTGCTGATTTAGAGCCTTAAGCCCATAAAAGGCTCATTCACTATCCAATTTCGCTTTGAAACAGAGAGTTGGTATGGGTCTTCTTTCTATAGTAACGCCGGAAATATCCCATCAAGTCACCCGGACCGGATGGGATATTTCCGGCGTTACTACAAAAAGAGGCAGATCTGGCGTCTCGTCTGGCCAAAATTTTACCAGCGTGCCTAAGACTTTCATATACTCCGAAAGCCTGGCAGGAGGCTAGGGTGGTGTTTATACCTAAGGCCGACAAGGCAAGTTATGCGACACCAAAGGCCTACAGACCCATAAGCCTTACATCCTTTCTACTGAAAACCATGGAACGTATTGGGAACACCATGACAAAGAGTATGACATCCAGCGAACTGTTCAAATACAAACAGCATGCCTATGTCAAGGGAAGTTCTGTGGAGACTGCCCTGCACGAGATTGTGCATAAAATAGAAGAATCCTTGGATGCCAAAACGTAAACCCCGGCGGTATGCATTGACATTGAGGGGGCTTTTAACAATGTGCGGACCGATACACTGATCCAATCCTTAGACCAGCACCGGGTGGACCCGGTCCTTAGAGACTGGGTAACCCATATGCTAAGGAACAGATGGATAAATTGGGTGTCCCATGGCATAAATATAAGGTAGAAAGTGGCACAGGGCACGCCACAGGGGGTATTTTATCGCCACTCCTATGGGTGACCACCATAAATGACCTATTACGGATGCTGACTGAGGAGGAATTTGAACCCGTCTGCTACGCAGACGATGTTATAATACTTCTAAGAGGTAAGGATCCAAAGGGGTAAGGATCCATATGGCATATGACTGGGCTAGACCCAGAGGTCTCAATGTTAACCCAAAGAAGACTCAAATATGCCTGTTTACGAGGAAGACGAAGGTGAGTGAATTTAACGCACCACGTTTCCTCAATAAAACGATTTCGATAGCTGACAAGGTCAAATACTAAGGTGTGATCTTGGATAGGAAACTGAATTGGAAGTGGAACATTCAGGAGCGTACTGAGAAGGCTCACAGATGTTGGGCACTATGTAGACGGGCCGTAGGCTCGAAATTGGGGCCTGAATCCTAGGATAGTCCTCTGGCTTTACAGGAGCGTGATTAGACCAATACTTACTTACGCCTAAGTAGTTTGGTGGATTGCTATGGAGAAAAAGTGCTACATAAGGACCATACAACAGGTTCAGAGAACATGTTGTCTTGGCATATGCGCAGCTATGAGGACCACACCCACTAGGGCACTGGAGACTATTCTAGATATACGACCCATTGCCATACAGATTAAGTGCAATGGCTGCCTCATGCGGCTATGAGACTTAAGGCGATGGGAGAATGGATTGAGGATGGGAGCAGCTCATCGCGGTATAATCGAGGCGACGATAGGAAACCTGGAAGGAAGGGGAGAGGTTTCCGATCGGATACCTGAGATGAACCTTGAAGTCCAGTCCACTGCTGCCATCGGCACAGTCTTGGATTGACGGAACCCTAGTATTGCCATCTGGAAAATCATGTTACACGGATGAATCAAAGCTAGAGGACAGAGTGGGCCTGGGAGTTTACATTGAAAACCCAGGGACTGACATCTGTTTTAGACTGCGTGGCCATAATACGGCCCTGCAGGTGGAAATCCGGGCGATCACGGAATGCGAGAAGTGGTGTGGTGCTAATACGAGGAATGTAAACATTTTTACGAAAAGTAAACTGGCCATCAGGGCAATAACAACCAGGACGATAAGGTCACGAACAGTTATGCAGTGTAAGAAGGACATAAACGCCTTCTCTGAGGATGGCAAAATCCGCATCGTTTGGGAGCCGGGCCATAACGGAGTAAGGGCTTAAGAAAGGGCAGACGATTTGGCGGTGAATGCCAGAGGACTGCCGTCAATAAACTTGGTTAACCCGAAGCCTTTCGAGGCAGTCCGAGTTAAGGGAGTGGGCTACGAATGCGCACTCATGCATTTGTGGAACAGCGAAACGGTCGGTAGGACGGCGAAAATCCTATGGGGGGCGATCCAGATCGTGAGAAGACTAGGCTATTACTGAAATGAAGCATGAAGGAGGTCAGTAGAGCTATTGGTAACATAACGGGACACATAGGACTACGAGCTCACTTATGTAAAATCGGTGCGGGAAGTTATAGCATGTGTAGGGCATGCGGGGAAGATGATGAGACTTTGGAGCATTTCCTTTGTCATTGCCCGGCTTTCGCGTCCAACAGATACCGGTACTTAGGTGGAGACACAATATCAGACATGAATCAACTTAGGAGAGTGGCATTGAAAACAATTAAGGATTTTGTAAGTAGCATTCCCAACTTAAAATTTTCTTCTTAGAGGTTACTTTTTAGTCTTTAGAGAGCACAACAAGCCAATTACTGGCTTAGGTGTATGTCCATAGTGGCATGGGGGGATTAATATCTGCACCCTCTTTTCATCCTAACCTAACCTGGTATGGGTCTCCCGTCATCCGACTAGAATATGATTCAGATAGGACCATATTTAGATAAAGCTGTCATATAAACCTATCTGCCAATTTAGGGTCTTAAGCCTTTAACAGCTGCCTTAGTTAACCGATTTCGCTGAAATTGGGCACAGTGAGTTGAATTAAGCCTTCCAACATCCAAACTGAAAATGAGCCAGATCGGACCATATTTGGATATAGCTGCCATATATGCCGATCTGCCTATATGGGATCATAAGCCGATAAAAGCATTTTTCATTTTTTACCCAAGTTGGCTGAAATTAAGAACAGTGAGTTGGACTTTCTCTAGAGGCAATCGTAGCGCAGAAATTAGCATGTCCTTCTATGATGCTGAACGCCTGGGTTCGAATCCTGGCGAGACCATCAGAAGAAATTTTCTGCGGTAGCTTTCCCTTCCTAATGCTGACCACATATGTGAGGTTCTATGTCATATAAAAACTTCTCTCCAAAGAGGTGTCGCACTGCGGCACTCCATTAGGTCTTGGCTATAAAAAGGCCCCTTATATTTGAGCTTAAACTTGAATTGGACTGCATTCATGACCTGTGAGAAGTTTGCCCCTGTTCCTTTAGGGAATGTTCATGGGCAAAACTTGCAATTTTTGAGTTGGACTCTCGTTGGAGTCCAGAAACTGTCCATTTCAGAGTCAGTAATTGCGGATTTTTCATATAGTCGGCGTTGACAAATTTTTTCACAGCTTGTGACTCTGTAATTGCATTCTTTCTTCTGTCAGTTATCAGCTGTTACTTTTAGCTTACTTTAGAAAAAAAAGCGTAAAAAATTATATTTGATTAAAGTTCATTCTAAGATTTATTAAAAATGCATTTACTTTCTTTTAAAAAATCCGCAATTACTTTTTGGGCAACCAATAGTTGTATTATTGTCTGATTTCGCTGAAATTTGAAACAGTGAGTTGTATTAAGCCTACCGTCATTCGACCAGAATATTATCCTACTTGAACCAGTTTCAGATAGCTGCCATATCGACCCTTCTTTCAAATTAGGGCCTTAATCCCATAAAAAGTGGATTTATTGCCCTATTTCGCTGAAACTTGCGACTTGTATAAGAGTTGTCAGCACCTGAATCAAATATGACACAGAACAGCCCATATTTGGATGTAACTATGGATATGGTTGAGAAGTTGTAATAAAATAGGGTGATGTAGATATCCATGGTGGTGGGTTTGTAGTTGTTTTCGTGTCAAATATGGAACATGTCCTAATTTTCCCCAATTTCGGATATTTTTTCGGATTTTTGATTTTTGCCTTTTGATTAATGTCTCTTCCAATCAATGACTGTTTGTAATATTTAACTTAAGTGGGTTGCTGGTGGGTTGCTGGTGGGTTGCTGGTGGGTTGGTCTGTGCCCACATTTTGTTCGCTTCGTCTACATTCATAGTCTCCTTCCCCTATCGGATAGTGGACAATCGTATTAAGAAAGTGTGAACATTTTTCCTTTTTCGTTTTGGTGGTGGAGGTGGCCATAATACCAATGTTATTACTATTAATTATTTCCCCAATTGAGCAGTCATTAATTTAATCGGCCAACAAGCTTTTTGTTGTGTATATCGAATCAATAGACATGAGGTATTGACAATAGTCGATAATGATAAGGCTTCAATAATTTACATATAATCAAAAAGGTTGTAAGTATGACGTATGAGGGTTACTATTTATACGCAGGGTTTAACTAAAAGTACAATCGTGAATACATCCTCATTATCCTTTTACTTTGGGAAGTCTTTAAAGTAATGAAAAAACTTTTCCATAGGCAGTGTGGGATACTCATATCGTAGATACTCAAAAAGTGCCTCTTTCTCGACACGCATTAGGGTGAGACGGCAAATAAATGGAAAATGTCTGTAATTTTTGTGGGGAGTAGGTGAGAGCATGGATTTCCTAGTTGCAGCGAAGGTTTGCCCCTATAAACTACAATCTGATACTACACGGAATCCCAAAGTCGATAAGTTACATACGCAAAAAGTACTTCAACGGCATACTCCACTTTGGTGTTATTTTTTGCAGCTTGATGAGCCTGGTATATGGTTGGCTCTGACTCCTGCCATCTTGTGAGCAGATGAGGCATTTCAGTGCATTATTCGAGTCTTTCAATTTGTGGAATTCCGTGCTACTTACAAAATCCTTAACTGTTTTCCGCACCACAGCCTTAGGTTGGTTCATGTCTGGTATTGAGTCCCCTCCTAAGTGCCAGTGTCTTCTAGCCACGAAAGCCGGGCAATGATATAGGAAATGTCTTGACTTCTCATTATCTTTTCCGCATGCCATTTACATGCTATCACTTGCCACACCGATTTTGCATAAGTGAGCTCGTATTCCTATGTGTCCCATTATGATATCGAAAGCAATACTGACCTCTTTCTTACTTTCTTTCAGTAATAGCCTCTTTCACGATCCAGATCTCCCCATAGGATTTTCGTTTTGGGGTGAAACTTCGCAAAGTTTTACAAAGTATAGTATGAGCGTTCGTCGCCCACGCCCTTAACTCGGACTGCGTCGACCCGAAAGAATTCAGCTTAATTGACGGCGGTCCTCAGGTCTTCACCGCCAATCGTTTGCTCTTTCATTCCTCCTTATTTCCTGCACCTAAACGATGCGAATAGTGCCATCTTCGGAGAGGGCATTAATCTCCTTCTTACACTCCATGACCGTTCGTGACTTACCGTCTTGTTTGTTATTGACTTGAGTACTGTTCACACCTCCACGTTTGGTATTAACTTTTTTCTGGGTGTATACATCCAGGAAATCATTCTTCGTCTAATCCCCCACTTCTTATAGACCCAAGAGTAGGACTTGTAGTATGGTATAAGAATCATTACCTCATATGTTTTCGTTGTCAATACTGCAGGCCGACCACAACACCATACGTCAAGTCCTTCTGTAGAAAAACTTTCTTCAAATTTGTTCCGAATTCTGCTTATTGTGCAATGGTAAAGGCTTGCTATCAATCAATTCCCACATTTGCATTTGTATTAAAATCAATACCAGTTCGGTAGTAAAGCTATTACCAAACGGTATTAATCATTTTATGTTTCATCCATACCATCCGGTATTGGTTTGATACCATATGGTGTTGCTTTACTTTTAATACCGTATGGTATTGAAATGAGCACGTTTGGTATTAACTTTTTTCTGGGTGTATACATCCAGCAAATCATTCTGCGTTTAATCCCTCACTTCTTATAGACCCAAGAGTAGGACTTGTAGTATGGTATAAGAATCATTACCTCATATGTTTTCGTTCTCAATGCTGCAAACCGACCACAATACCATACGTCAAGTCCTTCTGCAGAAACACTTTCTTCAAATTTGTTATGAATACTTCTCACTGTGCAATGGTAAAGGCTTGCTATCAATCAAATACCACATTTGCAACGAATTAAAATTCATGATTCGAACAATCCGTTATACCGATTCGGTTCCAATAACAGTTTGGTATTAAAATCAATACCAGTTCGGTAGTAAAGCTATTACCAAACGGTACTAATCATTTTATGTTTCATCCATACCATCCGGTATTGTTTTTGTACCGTAGGGTGTTGCTTTACTTTCAATACCGTATGGTATTGAAATGAGCACGTTTAGTATTAACTTTTTTTTGGGTGTATACATCCAGGAAATCATTCTGCGTCTAATCCCCCACTTCTTATCGACCGTTCTCCCGCAAAAGTAGAAGGCTTTTAGTATGGAATAAGAATCATTACCTCATATGTTTTCGTTCTCAATACTGCAGGCTGACCACAACATCATACGTCCTTTTGCAGAAACACTTTCTCTTCGTTTGTTCTGAATTCTCTTCACTGTGCAATGGTAAAGGCTTGCTATCAATCAAATTCTACATTTGCAACGAATTCAATTTCATGATTCGAACAATCCATTATCGTACCGATTCGGTTCCGTTTAGAATCATTTATATGAATTTCTAGAGCAATCAACCTCTAATTGTCGATTTACGATACATGGCTGTGATATAAGCACAAAATTCGATAACAAACTCTAAAATGGTAGCGATAATATGTTACGAGCTCGTTATTTAGAAAAATGTTCCCCTTCCTACAAATGATGAAAACGTGGATGATGATGATGATAATGATGATGACGAACAAAATTGTTTCCATTCAATATTCTGTATGAGGCAAACAGATTAACAGCAATTGCGTGCCTTATATTGAGATGCGTGTTATTGTTTGGTGTGGTGTGGTGTGGTGGTGTGGCGTGGTCAATTGAATGTGTTCAATCAATTGGCATTTCACCCACCCACCTCCGCAGCTACCCTTCCCGGGGAACACACCTTCCATGTGAAACGACAAGAGGAAAACTTTATAGGTCATTCTCACAATTAGTTATTGCGTTCAGTTACCAAAGTCACATCCTTGAACGGTGATGGAGCAAATAAATGCGGCCAAGTAAGCGTGTGAGTAAGTGGGCTGGTGCGGTAGCTAGGTGGCAGTGGTGCTGGTGGGCCTATGTCAATAATTCCTTCTTTCTTTCTTGCTTTTTTCCTCGTTCACAATTTATGAAGTAATCATGAATTTTATGCACGTACACATGATGGCATTGGAATTGCAGAACGAAGAAAAAAACCTCCATTCTTTTCCATGGCTTTAATGCCTTCAACGCTTGCCGCTCACATGACATGTGTATTCTTTCAGTTCCTGTTGTACCTGTCCCGCGTTCATCGTTTCCTTTCCCAGTGATTAAGTTTCACCCATTACTCGTACCATCCCACTCCCCCTCCACCACTAGCCATTGACTTTAAGTGTCGAGGACAAGTGGATGGACGAGTGAGGTTAAAAGAGATCAAAACAATGGCAATCAATTCAACAAATTTCCAAAGGTCAAGCATTTTATCCATTGCTGTGCAATTATTTTTTCATTTCGGCCGCTACAAAGGGAAAAGGAAGATTTGTAGAGGGCACCTTTCTGGAACTGAACGAGGTAATCTCTTCCAACTGATTAACTTTATGAAGATAATGCGTCACATTATTGTTTGTGTGGTTCTGATGAAAAAAATGGAATTTCTATTGGCCTTGAAGCCATTGCCAAAAAATGGAGCTTTAAATTTCAAGAAGAGAAATCAATGGCTCATATTAAGATTGCTTTCGTGCGAAGAGGGTGCAGATATTAATCTGCCCCATGCCACTATAGACATAAACCTAAGCCAGTATTCGGCTTGTTGTGCGCTCTAAAAACTATAAAGTAAAAGTGTGTTAAGTTCGGCCGGGCCGAATCGTGGGAACTCACCACCATGGATTCTGCTAAAAATGTATGCAAAAATTAAATCTAGGAAGCGAATATGGAAGATCAAGAGACCGGTTTACATGGGAGTCATATCAGGTTATAGACTGAGACTGGCAGTACTTGGCACTGTTGTTGGTAGTCATAACAAAATACTACGTGCGAAATTCCAGCCAAAACGGAGAAAAAATTGCGGCTTATAAGGGCTCAAGATGTCAAATCGGGCGATCGGTTTATATGGGAGCTATATCAGGCTAAGAACCGATTTGGACAGTACTTGGCACAGTTACTGAAAATCATAACAGAACACTTTGCTTAAAATTTCAGCCAAATCGGAACTGCGGCTTCCAGGGGCTCAAGAAGTTAAATCGGGAGATCGGCTTGTATGAGAGCTTTATCTAAATCTGAATCGATAAGGGCCATTTGCAATCCCCAACGACCTACATCGATATAAAGTATCTGTGCTAAATTTCAAGCGGCTAGCTTTACGCGTTCGACCTCTATCGTGGTTTCGACAGACGGACGGACGGACATGTCTAGATCGATTCAGAACGACGAGACGATCAAGAATATATTGGGTTGGCCAAAAAGTAATTGCGGATATAGTCGGCGTTGACAAATTTTTTCACAGCTTGAGACTCTGTAATTGCATTCTTTCTTCTATCAGTTATCAGCTGTTACTTTTAGCTTGTTTTAGAAAAAAAGTGTAAAAAAGAAAATTTGATTAAAGTTCATTCTAAGTTTTATTAAAAATGCATTTACTTTCTTTTAAAAAATCCGCAATTACTTTTTGGGCAACCCAATACATGATTTTATTTTCTTCTCCACTTACCCCTTAAAAGCTATACTGACCTCCTTCTTACTTCCTTTCAGTTATAGCCTAGTCTTCTCACGATCTGGATCCCTCCATAGGATTTTCGCTGTCCTACCGACTGTTTCGCTGTTCCAAAGGGTTGCATGCGCATTCATCGCCCATGCCTTTAACTCGGACTGCGTTGAACCGAAAGGCTTCGGGTTAACCAAGTTTACTGAAGGCAGTCCTCTGGCCTTCACCGCAAAATCGTCTGCCCTTTCATTTCCTTTTACTCAGTTATGGCCCGGCAACCAAACGATGCATCGATTTGGCATCCTCAGAGAAGGAGATGAACTTCTGTCACTGCAAGACCGTTCGTGACCTTACCGTCCTGGTTGTTATTGCCCTTATGACAATTTCACTGTCGGTAAGAAGATGTTCACATTCGACGTCCTCGCGACGTCCACTTCACGCATTCCGTGATCGCCCGGATCACCGCCTGCAGGACCGTATTATGATCACGCAGTCTAAAACAGATGTCAGTCCCTGGGTTTTCAATGTAAACCCCCAGGCCCACTCTGTCCTCTAGCTTCGATCCATGATGTAACATGATCTTCTACATGGTAGTGCTAAGGTTCCGTCAATCCAAGACTGTGCTGGTGGCAGCAGTGCCTCGCACTCGACTTCAAGGTTCATCTCAGGTATTCGATCGGAAATGTCTTACCTTCCTTCTAGATTTCCTATCGTCGCCTCGATTATACCGCGATGGTCTCGTCTTAAGTCACAGTGACTGCCTCACACTTAATCTGTATGTAAATGGGTCGAATATGTAGAATAGTCTCCAGTGCCCTAGTGGGCGTGGTCCTCATCGCTCCGCCTATGCCAAGACAACATGTTCTCTGAACCTGTTGTTTGGTCCGTATGTTGCTCTTTTTTCTCTAGAGCAGTCAACCAAACTACTGAGGCGTAAGTAAGTATTGGTCTGATCACGCTCCTGTAGAGCCAGTGGACTATCCTCGGACTCAGGCTCCATTTCAAGCTTACGGCCCGTCTACATAGTGCTCAATATCTGTGAACCTTCTCAGTACGCTTCTGAATGTGACACTTCCAATTCAGTTTCCTGTCTAAGATCACACCGAAGTATTTGACCTTGTCAGATATCGAAATCGTTTAATGAGGAAACGTGGAGCATTAAATTCGCCCACCTTCGTCTTCCTCGTGAACAGACATATTTCAGTTTTCTCTGGATCTAGCCCAGCCATATGCTTTATGCAATACCCTATCGGCCCTTCTGTAAGCTGGTTTGGATTCTTACCCCTTAGTCTAGCCCAGTCATACGCCATATACAAGACCCTATTGGCCCTTCTGTAAGCTGGTTTGGATTCTTACCCCTTAGTCCAGCCCAGTCATATGCCATATGCAAGACCCTTTCGGCCCTTCTGCATAGCTCGTTCGGATCCTTACCCCTTAGAAGTATTATAATGCCCCCCTGTGGCATGCCTTGTGCCACTTTCTCCCTTGTATTTATGCCATGGGACACATAAATTATCCACTTGCTCCTTAGCATATGGTTTATCCAGTCTCTAAGGACCGGGTCCATCCGGTAGTGGTCTAAGGATTGGATCAGTGTGTCGGTCCTCACAATGTTAAAAGCCCCTCTCGATGTCAATGCATGTCACCGATTTGAACCATATACGACACGGATGTCGAAGAGCCTAATATAAGTCACTGTGTCAAATTTCAGTGACATCGGATTATAAATGTGCCTTTAATGGGGCCAAGACTTTAAATCGAGATATCGGTCTAAATGGCAGCTATATCCAAATATGGACCGATTTGGACCAAGTTGCAGAAAAATATCGAAGAGTCTAACACAACGCACTGTCCCAAATATCGTCGAAATCGGACAATAAATGCACCTTTTATGGCCCCAAAACCTAAATCGGCGGATCGGTCTATATGACAGCTATATCCAAATGTGGACCGATCTGAGCCAAATTGACGAAGGATGTCAAATGGCCTAACACAACTCACTGTCCCATATTTTAGCAAAATCGGATAATAAATGTGGCTTTTATGGGTCTAAGACCCTAAATCGGTGGATCCCTCTATATGGCAGCTATATCCAAATCTGGACCGATTTGGGCCAAATTGACGAAGGATGACGAAGGGCCCAACACAACTCACTGTCCCGAATTTCAGCAAAATCGGATAACAAATGTGGCTTTTATGGGCCTAAGACCCTAAATCAAGAGGTCGGTCTATATGGCAGCTATATCCAAATCTGGACCGATTTGAACCAAGTTGCATAAAAATGTCGAAGAGCCTAACACAACGCACTGTCCCAAATTTCTGCAAAATCGGGCAATAAATGTGGCTTTTATAGGCCTAAGACCCTAAATCGGAGGATCGCTCTATATGGCAGCTATATCCAAACCTGAACCGATCTGAGCCAAATTGACGAGGGATTTCTAAGGGCCTAACACAACTCACTGTCCCACATTTCAGCAAAATCAGATAACAAATGTGGCTATTATGGCCTAAGACCCTAAATCAGAGGATCGGTCTATATGGCAGCTATATCCAAATCTGAACCGACATTGGCCAAATTGATGAAGAATGTCGAAGGTCCTAACACAATTCACTATCCCAAATTTCAGCAAAATATGGTAATAAATGTGGCTTTTATGGGCTTAAGACCCTAAATCGAGAGATCGGTCTATATGGCAGCTATATCCAAATCTTGACCGATTTGAACCAAGTTGCATAAAAATGTCGAAGAGCCTAACACAACGCACTGTCCCAAATTTCATCAAAATCGGATAATAAATGTGGCTTTTAGGGGCCTAAGACTCTAGATCGGCAGATCGGTCGATATGGCAGCTATATCCAAATCTTAACCAATCTGGGCCACATTGACAAAGGATGTCAAAGGGCCTAACACAATTCACTGTCCCAAATTTCAGCAAAATCGTATAATAAATGTGCCTTTTATGGGCCTAAGTCCCTAAATCGGAGGATCCCTCTATATGGCAGCTATATCCAAATCTGGACCGATCTGAGCCAAATTGATGTAAAATGTCGAAGGTCTTAACACAGCTCACTGTCCCAAATTTCTGCAAACTCGGATAATGAATGTGGCTTTTATGGGCCTAAGACCCTAAATCTAAGGATCGCTCTATATGGCAGCTATATCCAAATCTGAACCGATCTGGGCCAAATTGATGAATGATCTCGAAGGTCCTAACAGAACCCGCTGTCCCAAATTTCAACAAAATCGGATAATAAATGTGGCTTTTATGGGCCTAGGACCCTAAATCGGAGGATCCCTCTATATGGCAGCTATATCCAAATCTGGACCGATCTGAGCCAAATTGATGTAAAATGTCGAAGGTCTTAACACAGCTCACTGTCCCAAATTTCTGCAAACTCGGATAATGAATGTGGCTTTTATGGGCCTAAGACCCTAAATCTAAGGATCGCTCTATATGGCAGCTATATCCAAATCTGAACCGATCTGGGCCAAATTGATGAATGATCTCGAAGGTCCTAACAGAACCCGCTGTCCCAAATTTCAACAAAATCGGATAATAAATGTGGCTTTTATGGGCCTAGGACCCTAAATCGGAGGATCCCTCTATATGGCAGCTATATCCAAATCTGGACCGATCTGAGCCAAATTGATGTAAAATGTCGAAGGTCTTAACACAGCTCACTGTCCCAAATTTCAGCAAACTCGGATAATGAATGTGGCTTTTATGGGCCTAAGACCCTAAATCGGTGGATCGCTCTATAGGGCAGCTATATCCAAATCTGAACCGATCTGGGCCAAATTGACGAAGGATATCAAAGGGCCTAACAAAACTCACTGGCCGAAATTTAATCAAAATCTGATAATAAATGTGGCTTTTATGGGCCTAAGACCCTAAATCGGAGGATCCCTCTATATGGCAGCTATATCCAAATCTGAACCGATCTAGGCCAAATTGATGAATGATGTCGAGGGGCTCAACACAACTCAGTGTCCCAAATTTCATCAAAATCGGATAAAAAATGTGGCTTTAATGGGCTTATGACCCTAAATCGGCGGATCGGTCTATATGGCAGCTAAATCCAAATCTGAACCGATCTGGGCCAAATTGACGAAGGATGTCAAAAGGCCTATTATAACTCACTGTCCCAAATTTCATCAAAATCGGATAATAAATGTGGCTTTTATGGGCCTTAGACCCTAAATCGGAGGATCGCTCTATATGGGGGCTATATCAAGATATAGTCCGATATAGCCCATCATAGAACTTAACCAGTTTATGGACAAAAAAAGAATCTGTGCAAAGTTTCAGCTCAATATCTCTATTTTTAAAGACTGTAGCGTGATTTCAACAGACAGACGGACAGACGGACGGACATTTCTAGATCGTCTTAGATTTTTACGCTGATCAAAATATATATACTATATAGGGTCGGAAATGGATATTTGGATGTGTTGCAAACGGAATGACAAAATGAATATAACCCCATCCTTCGGTGGTGGGGGTATATTCATCCTCGCTTACATTAGTGCACCGAAGTTGCGCTGGATTCAGCACTATAACTTTTTTACATCGCAAAGATCCTTGCGTTGGAAAAGAAGTATTTTTCCCCTACACAATCACTGAATACCATTGCTGAATTCAATCCAAGAAACAAGACGGATTCATCGCAGTGCCTACAGCATGCAGTCAAAAATGGTAGTCCGTTTGTACTTCGAGTTCTATGGTAATTTTAGCTGGGAATGGTGCAAATACAACTCCAACCTCTACTGATGTGTGAGTACGCTACTAGATTGCCTTATGTATATCCTTTTCTACGAATAAACATTGTTTTTAAAATTCATTTAATTTAAGTGCTTTAAACTCTTACTCTCGTTTAGAGAAAATACATACCCATCGTCTATTCTATTACCCCATTGAAACATTCTAAAAACTCACACTAAATATTAAATAACGAAGAAAGTTAAATTGAAATAAATAGAATAACATAACATTGCCCCAATCAATCTTTTTTTTTTGCATTTTTTTGTTGGCGCTACGAAACCCAAAAATAAACCTCGATAGCAATCAATCACAATCCGACACATTTTCACATTGAACAAATTTTTGCAACATTTATTTAACAAATGGATGGAAGACTGGCTGACTGATGATGGATGGGTGGGGGTCGGATAGGAGAAGGAAGAGCCAAAGGGAGAAAAGATGAATAGAAGGTAGTTGATTTCAGGTGAGGCCCTTTTAGAATAGAGAAGTGGTATGCAGTGGGTTTAGTTCCTCAAATTTCTATGCAAATAAAAGAGAATACCTTCGCTTACATCAAGTCATACGGAACATATTCACATGACTGAATTTTAATTTGTTTTATGATAAACAACATAAATAAATGCAAAGCATGCACATGCCATGCTGTTTTGTACTCAGTTCACATGCAAATCGATTAAATATTCTCATGGGAACAAACGTGGCGCTTTCAAATTTTTATTTCTTTTTCGTATGCAGCTGGTGAATGGATACATGAAACCTGCTGCAGCTGTGAAAAATAAAAGAACTATGAATTTGTTAAATTCGTATTTTTATGAGGGTTGCTGCAAATGTTGTTACATATTTACAAAAAAAAAACAGCAAAAGTTCTGATGTAAAACATTCTCAAAATGCCTTTTAGTTTGAAAGAAATATGAACGGGAGGAAGAGAGATCGGAAAACATTACAGCTATCGAAGCACTTATATTTGGAGCTACACTTTGTAGCCTGATACTGCTAGACAATGGAATCCAACAAGAAGAAAAGGATTGCAATATGTACGATTTTTATACCCTCCACCATAGGATGGGGGTATAATAATTTCGTCATTCTGTTTGTAACACCTCGAAATATGCGTCTAAGACCCCACAAAGTATATATATTCTTGATCGTCATGACATTTTAAGTCTTTCTAGCCATGGTCGTCTGTTTGGCCGGCAGTCTGATCGTCCTTTTGTTCGTCCGTCTGTCTGTCCGTCCATCTGTCCGTCTGTCCGTCCGTCTGTCTGTCCGTCCATCTGTCCGTCCGTCTGTCCGTCCATCCGTCCGTCTGTCGGTCCGTCCGTCCGTCCGTCCGTCTGTCCGTCTGTCCGTCTGTCCGTCCGTCCGTCCGTCTGTCTGTCCGTCCGTCTGTTCGTCCGTCTGTCCGTCCGTCTGTCCGTCCGTCTGTCCGTCTGTCCGTCTGTCCGTCCGTCTGTCCGTCCGTCTGTCCGTCCGTTCGTCTGTCCGTCTGTCCGTATGTCCGTCTGTCTGTCCGTCCGTCTGTCCGTCCGTCTGTCTGTCCGTCCGTCTTTCCGTCCGTCTGTCCGTCCGTCTTTCCGTCCGTCTGTCCGTCCGTCTGTCCGTCCGACTTAGTGACACTCTCTCTACCCAAAGGAGACATCAAACTTGTTATGGGAAAAATTTAATGTTAAGGTGGGCAATAGTTTAGGTTAGGTTAAGTTGAAAAGACATACACCTAACACTAAAAACGTAACCTCGAAAAAGAAAATCTAAGTTAGGAATTCCTTTGCTACTTACAAAATCCTTCATTGTTTTCTATACCACGCCCCCTATGTTGATTTATGTATGGTATTATATCTCCATCTTAGTGACGTTTAGACGAGAAAGCCAGGCAATGACAAAGGAAATGCTCCAACGTCTACTTCCTGCATGTCATCTTCCCCGCATGCCCTACACATGCTATCACTTGCCGCATCGATTTAACATAAGTGAGCTCGTAGTCCTATGTGTCCCGTTATGATACCGAAAGCTAAACAGACCTCCTTCCTACTTCCTTTCAGTAATAGCCTCGTCTTCTCACGATCTGGATCACCCCCATAGGATTTTCGCCATCGTGCCGTCCGTTTCGCTGTTCCACAATGTTGCATGCGCATTCGTCGCCCACTCCCTTAACTCGGACTGCGTCGACCCGAAAGGTTTCGGGTTAACCAAGTTTATTGACGGCAGTCTCCTGGCCTTTCCTGCCAAATAGTCTGCCCTTTCATTTCCCCTTACTCCGTTCTGGCCCAGCACCCAAACGATGCGGATTTTGCCATCCTCAGAGAAGGCGTTAATCTCCTTCTTACACTGCAAGACTGTTTGTGACCTTACCGTCCTGGTTGTTACTGTTCTTATGGCAATTTTACTGTCGGTAATGATGTTCACAATCGACGTCCTCGCGTTAACACCACACCACACCATCTCACGCATTCCGTGACCGCCCGAATCTCCGCCTGCAGGACCGTATTATGGTCAGGCAGTCTAAAAGAAATCTCAGTCCCTAGGTTCTCAATGTAGACCCCAGGCCCACTTTGTCCTTCTAGTTTTGATCCATCCGTGTAACATGATCTTCCAGATGGCAATACTAGGGTTCCGTCAATCCAAGACTGTGCCCATGGCAGCAGTGCCTCGAACTCGACTTCAAGTTTCATCTCAGGTATTCGAACGGAAACCTCTTCCCTTCCTTCCAGGTTTCTTATCGTCATTTCCATTTTACCGCGATGAGCGTATGATCGCGTTAGTACCATACCACATCACGTATTCTGTGATCGCCCGTGTCTGCGCCTGCTGGACCGTATTATGGTCAGGAAGTCTTAAACAGATTTTAGTTCCTGGGTTCACAATGTAGACCCCCAGGCCCAATTTGTCCTTCTAGCTTTGATGCATCCGTGTAACATGATCTTCCAGATGGCAATACTAGGGTTCCGTCAGTAACCCAGACTGTAACGCTGGCTGCAGTGCCTCGCACTCGACTTCAAGTTTCATCTCAGGTATTCGATCGGAAACCTCTTTCCTTCCTTCCAGGTTTCCTACTGTCGCCTCGATTATACCGCAATGGTGTGAGCTGCTCCCATATTCAATCCATTCTCCCATAGCCTTAAGTCTCATAGTCGCAGTGGCTGCCTCACACTTAATCTGTATGTCAATGGGTTGGATATCTGGAATAGTCTCCAGTGTCCTAGTGGGCGCTCCTCCTACGCCAAGACAACATGTTCTCTGAACCTGTTGTACGGTCCTTATGTTGGACTTTTTCTCCACAGCAGTCCATCAAACTGTTGAGGCGTAACTAAGTATTGGTCTTATCACGCTCCTGTAGACCCAATGGACTATCCTCAGATTCAGGTCCAATTTCAAGTCTACATAGTGCCCAACATCTGTGCGCCTTCTCAGTACCCCCCCTGTATATGGCACTTCCAATTCAGTTGCCTGTCCAAGATTACACCTAAGTATTTGACCTTGTCAAATATCGAAATCTTTTTATTAAGGAAACGTGGTGTGTTAAATCGGCCCACCTTCGTCTTCCACGTGAACAGGCATATTTCCGTTTTCTCTGGGTTAAGCATTGGTCTAAACACGCTTCTATAGAGCCAGTGGACTATCCTAGGATTCAGGCCCCATTTCGAAACTACGAACCTTCTATATAGTGCCCAACATCTGTGAGCCTTCGCAGTACCCCCCCTGAATATGGCACTTCCAATTCAGTTTCCTGTCCAAGATCACACCTAAGTACTTGACCTCGTCAGATATCGAAATTGTCTTATTGAAGAAACGTGGTGCGTTAAATCGGCCCACCTTCGTCTTGCTCGTGAACAGGCATATTTCAGTCTTCTCTGGGTTAACATTGAGACCTCTGGGTCTAACCCAGTCATATGCCATATGTAATACCCTTCATCTTTCTCCGTAACCCACCTTCGTCTTCCTCGTGAACAGGTATATTTCAGTCTTCTCTGGGTTAACATTGAGACCTCTGGGTCTAGCCCAGTCATATGCCATATGCAAGACCCTTGCGACTCTTCTGCATTGCTCGTTCGGATCTTTACCCCTTAGAGGTATTATAACATCATTTGAGTAGCAAACGGTTTCAAATCTCTCCTCAATCAGTATTATAACATCATTTATGTTGGTCACCCATAGGAGTGGCGATAAAATCCTCCCCTGTGGCGTGCCTTGTGTCACTTTCTCCCTTATATTTATACCATGGGACACACAATTTATCCACCTTTTCCTTAGCAATCCATTCTCTAAGGACCGGGTCTACCCGGTACTGGTCTAAGGATTGGATAAGTGTGTCGATCCGCACATTGTTAAAAGACCCCTCGATGTCAATGCATATCGCCATGTTGTACGTTTTGGCATTGAAGGATTCTTCTATTTTATGCACAACCCCGCGCAGGGCAGTCTCCACTGACCCTCCCTTGACATAGGCATGCTGTTAGATTTACTCCTTCGAAAGTTTTCGTGCTTTCGACAGACGGAAGGACATGACAAAACGGCTTAAAATGTCAAGCCGATCAAGAATATGCTTACTTCATGGAGTCTTAGACGTTATGTTACAAACGGAATGACGATATTAGTAAACCCCCATCCTATGATGGAGGGTATTGAAATGGGTATGGAAATGCATAATACGAGGTGTACATTTTTCATCATCCTTCGGTGTAGGGTATGAAAATAAAGAATGGTGACATTTCTACAGAAGTTTTTGAGATGTAAGGCTAGGTTCTATTAATCTCTGAAGATCTCTGAAGATTCACATACTCCTTCAATATATAGGTTGCCCAAAAAGTAATTGCGGATTTTTTAAAAGAAAGTAAATGCATTTTTAATAAAACTTAGAATGAACTTTAATCAAATATACTTTTTTTACACTTTTTTTCTAAAGCAAGCTAAAAGCAACAGCAGATAACTGACAGAAGAAAGAATGCAATTACAGAGTCACAAGCTGTGAAAAAAATTTGTCAACGCCGACTATATGAAAAATCCGCAATTACTTTTTGGGCAACCCAATACTTACCCATACCATCTTTACCATCTTCTGCCAAAGGCATGTGTTTTCATTAAATTAGGCTTGACTAACAAAAATACCATCTTAAATGTGGGCAATTCTCATATTTTCATAAAAACCCCATTTATAATGAATTCTAAATTCGCATTGCGTTGCAGATCCACCAGTACTATGAGAATGAATGCAAAAAAGACAACACTCGATGCGAGTGAAGAGCATTTGCTCGTCATTCATTCATTGTTATCTTTGCCATGTTCGCACTCTAGCAGCAAAAATGTTGCTATACATTTGAATAATGAAGAGCTGTTTTGTTCTCTTTTTCCTGCCTTTTGGATTCTGTAAACAAAAACAAATTTCTTTGGAGAAAATTTTCCTGTTATTTTTTCCTCTATTATTTTCTTATGTGAACCTATAACCTTTTGAAAGGTCATGCTATTATGCGGTCAGTTGGTTTTTGGACGGTGATTGATTAACTTTCGTCCTGGACAGAAATGGACAATGGCAAACATAAGAACAAAATTGCTTTTGTTTGTAAATGGAAATGAAACGCAAATTTTCCAGATATTGTTGAAATTTGCCAGTCAGGCTTTATGTTGTAAAGGTCTGAAGAAGTCATCTTACGTATAAGACGTCATGAGTGGGACAAGACCCCTACTACATGTAATCGAAAGGGGGACCTCCCGACGGAACCATTCCATCCAGGAGACCTCTCAGAAGTACACTCGCAAAATCACCCAGATCATGAAAGAACCAACTCCCCAAAAAGGAAAACCTGCGTCACAGCCGACCCGAACATGAACATAGCGAGAACTCGATAGTCTCCTACTCATCCTCATCAACTCCTGCAGAAGTCATTGTGCAATATTCTGCAGAAGTTATTGTGCAACTCCTGCAGAAGTCATTGTGCAATATTCCCTTTCGCGCAGTCATGCGGCATATGGCACAGTGTCCCGTTATGACCCCTGTTAGGGTACTCAATTACCTGTTAACGAAAGCCAGTAACTTTTTCGTCTCCCTCCGGTCGATGAGAAACCATAGCGCCTTAGCAGTGCGGCAACCACCCGCTGAGTATTATCTCGCCAACGACGCCGCTCTGGCCATCTCATCTGCTATGTTCAGTAGTTCGACAAATGGCACATAGCAAGACCGGAGACTGGTTCGCTCGGTGCCATTGTAGATATGTGGACAAGAAATCCACGCCGCAATAAATGAACAAAAATGCATTGGAAAAGTGACACAGCCAGTGGGACAAAGTGACGGGATTGGTTAGTGTGTTGGATGCATTTGATAGAGGTTCTTTCACACTTTCTTCGTGACAAATACAACCTACAAATGTACGAACTTTGAGGCCCTCACACCTAAAGATTTCCAATGATGACCCTCTCCCTACCAAGGGGTCGAAACTCCTCCTATCTCCTATAGTTTAAATTTTTCCATTGTATAAAATTTTCGCTCATTAAATTCATCTCGAAAGAGAAATTAACACAAACACATCCCCCCTGAGGCATTCGTCCACCCCCTCATTTCCTGGAATCCTTTCATATCCGGGAATCCGTGTCAGCTTTACATCGTGGACTCGGGGCCTTCTCTGGGACTCCAAACAATCCGCCACACATCTCGACCTCATCGTCCTCGAAACCAAGGCCTTGAGCGCCGTCATACTGTCCACATAAATCCAGAGTTTTGAGGGCGGTAAATCCCTTACCAGAATTTCCCTTGCGGCTACCGTAATGAAACAGACCTCTGCCTGAAAGACCGTACGCTCGTCCGGTAGCCTTAGCGAAACTCTGATATTGAGTGCGTCGGAGTAGATCCCAAATCCGTCTTCTGAATCCATGTTGGAGTTATCAGTGAAGATCGAGGTCTCATCCTTCTCAAACAGGTCTCATCCTTCTCAAATTCGTCTCCTGGATCCATGTTGGAGTTATCAGTGAACATCGAGGTCTCATCCTCTTCAAACACATTCGCTCTCCATTCGTCGCTCCCAGGAAAATGAATCCTGAATGAATTGCCAATTTGCAACGGTGCCGGATAGTCGGAGATCCTTTTTAGTCTACTCTCCGCATCGAAAGTATCCAGGATGGAACTGTTGCTGCAGCTTCAACAAACCGAGCGACCACGACGGCGCTGTTCCGATTATAGGCCCCAATAGGCTGCATATTCCTTAGCATCGCTTCCTGCTTCTTGCCTGCGGTGCGGATTTCAATGCCGCTGCCGATGCAGGCCAGTCTCTGGACCTTCTCGTATTCACTCGACCGTAGTGGCATGAGGCGGATTAATAGTTGCACACTCTTGTCGTCCCAACCTAACCTTCGGCTTCTTTGCTCTGTATTCCTTTTCCAGGAGAGCTTCGAATCGAAGATTATGCCAAGATAGTCTGAAGGGAGTCTGAACTACGATATCTTGTATTTGCAAGTGAATGGCACCAGCTTCATCTTTCTTGGGCTGGTCCTGAACACTTTTATAATTGCCCATCGCGATAATCTCCATAGTGAGCCTTCCATGATATCGCTGGTCGTCGGACCAGCAAAGAGATTATCTTAACGCCATCTCCGTAGTAGATGGCGAGAATATCCCAATTAGATCTCCATTCATCACTCCCAGGAAAACGAATCCTGAGTGTCCTGATCCGAATCTGTTCTTTGACCAGGTAGTCGGAGATTCTCCTCAGTCTACTTCCCGCATCTATAACATTTAGAATAGAACTGTGGCTGTAGTTGTCCTCCTTCAACATACAGAGCTCAATAAGCCTAAGCGCGACCTTGGCGGCGATTTTTTGAATATTCAGTATCAATTTCAGACCTGCCTGCGATGTAAATCTCAGTGTCTTTTTGACTCCGATGCTGGCCAGTCTCTGGACCTTCCCGAATTCCCTCGTATGAGTCCGCTTTGCCACGGCCATCCACCATACCAGTTCCCCATAGCTCAGTACTGCACAGATTCCAGGACAGATTCGAATTGAGGATTATGTCAAGGTACTTCGCCTCCTTCGACAGCTGCAGGGTGATTCCTTCGAATAATGGAAGTCTGAACTCCGGTATCTTGCAACTGCGAGTGAAGGAAGATGGAGCTGCAGCTCTTTATTTTCTTTGGGTCGGTCCTCAACCATTTTCTAATAACCCATCGCGACAATTTCCTCTGTCACCTTCCATGATCGCGCTAATCGTTGACAGAAACCTAAGTCGGAACAGCAACACAACGTCGTCCGCTTAAGCGATTATCTTCGTGCCAGCTCCATCGAGATCTAACAGGTTGTCATTCATCACGAACTTCCACATCTTCGGCGAGAACATCTCAATCAGACCTCTACTCATCGCTCCCAGGAAAATGAATCCAGAGTTTGGGCCATGTAGTCGGAGATTCTCCTCACTCTAATTTCCGCATCCATAACATCCTCCTTCAGCATGCCGAGCTCCCTCAACCTAAACGCGACCTTGGCGATGCTGTTCTGAATATAGGCGCCAATGGCTGAATATTTAGTATCGCTTTCAGACCTGCCTGCGGTGTAGATCTCAGTGCCTTTTTGACTACGACGCAGGCCAGTGTCTGGAGCTTCTCGAATTCCCTCGTATGAGTCCGTTTAGGCCCGCCCATCCACCATGCCTGTTCCCCATAGGTCAGTACTGGTCTCACAATAGCCCCCACTTCATACAGAACATTCTCCTGCAGGAGTAGAAAGTGCACAGTGCCTTACGTCTCCTTTCCTCCTTATTACTCTTCCAGGATAGCTTCGAATCGAGGACTTTGCCAAGGTAATTCGCCTCCATCGACAGAAGCAGGGTGATCCCGTCCAAGGACGGGAGTTTGAAATCCGGATAACTGCGAGTGAAGAGCTGCTGCTCCATTTTGGATTGGTCCTCGACCATTTTCAGATAACTATGGAGGCCACCCTAGCATGTCCGCCTATGACGCTGAACGCCTGGGTTCAAATCCTGGCGAGACCATCAGAAAAAATGTTCAGCGGTAGTTTTTCCCCTCCTAATGGTGGCAACATTTGTGAGGTACTATGCCATGTAAAACTTCTCTCCAAAGAGGTGTCGCACTACGGGACGCCGTTCGGAGTCGGCTATAAAAAGGAGGCCCCTTATCCTTCAGCTTAAACTTGAATCGGACTGCACTCATTGATGTGTGAGAAGTTTGCCCCGGTTTCTTAGTGGAATGTTCATGGTCAAAATTTGTAACTTGCATCACGACAATTTTCTCTGTGACCCTACCATGACTGGCTAATCGTCGACTGAAACCTACCTCGGACCAGCAACACGATGTTTTCCACATAAGCGATTATCGTCGTGGCTTCTACACAGAAACTAGCGAGAACATTCTAATCAGACCCCCATTCATCGTTCCCAGGAAAATGAATCTTGAATGTTCTTACCTCAATCTGTATTTGGGCCAGGTAACCAGAGATTCGCTTCCGTCTACTTTCCTCGTCCATAATATCCAGAATGGAATTGTGTCCTCACTTGTCCTCTTTAAGCATGTCGAGCTGCATCAGCTTTGTATTCCTCTTTCAGGACAGCTTTCAATTGACCATTATCAAGATACTTTGCCCCCTTCGACAGCTGCAGGGTGATTCCTTTCAATGATAGAAGTCTGAACACTGATATCTTGTATCTGCAAGTGAAGAGCAGCAGCTGCATCCATAGGTACTCAACCCTTATCTCATAGCGCGACAATCTCCTCAGTGACCTTTCTATAATCTCACTTGTCGTTGACAGAAACCTTCGTTGGACCAGTAAAACAAAGTTATCCTTATAAGCAATTATCTTCCTGCCATCTCCATTGAGATCCAACAGGATTTCATTCATTACGAACTTCCACAGAATCGGCGAACACACACCTCTCTGGGGCGTTTCTTTTGTCATCCCAGCCTTCTGGCAACACAATCTCCCAAGTTCGCACTGGTAATGCTGCCACAAAGCATAATATTAGTCCACTGGGAGATAATAGGGTGGATCCTCATCCGGATCCTCCAAGAAGGCCGCCGTAGTGTACTCCTTTTGCCGGAGGGACGTCTTCTACCTCCCGTATCAGTTCGTGAAGGGCGGTCTCCACCGAACTGCCTTTAAGGTGTACGTGTTGTGCCCCTCTGAAGTTCTTCGGACTAAAGGGTCGTCTCCACCGACCTGCGTTTGAGGTAGGCGTGTTGTGCTCCACTAAAGTTCTCCGGCGTCAGTCCCTCTTTCAACTTCTGGTCTATTAGTCCTTCCAGTGTAGTAAAAACGTTGACAGACTAATGAGCCTGTAATCCTTCGACGTGATATGGTTTCATCTCCAGGTTTAGGGATTAAAACCAACCTGACTTCCCCCTATGACCTTGGTATGTAGGACCATGCCGGGCTAGCCCGGAAAATTCTCTCTAGCCAGGGCAAAGTGACTTCGAGGGACTCCTGCTGCAGTGTCGGGATAATACCGTCAATTTCGGCCGATTTAAATGGCCAGAGAGTACATACTGCCTTCTCCCCTTCGCCTTCCTAGTCACCTTCTTGAATCAGCCAAGGGCCCCACAATATTCGTCCCAGCGCTCTGCCGTGTTATCTCTCTCTTGGCCTTATTAAAAAGCCCCCTGCCCTTCCACTGAGTACATTGGATTCCGGTGGCCACCATGACTGGCTGGTTTTATAATACGTTTAAGATCGGTCTATACTTAGATATACCTGCTGACCGATCGATTGATTTTTGGTGTTCGGCCTATAAAAGCCTTGGTGCCGAATTTGGTTAAAATTTGGAAATCTTAATGTCCGTCCGTCTGTCTGTGGAAAGCACGCATTCTTTAAAATGAGGTACAGCTAGACGCTGAAATTTTGTAAAAATTTTTGTTGTCAGTGCAAAACTTTTTCTTAAAAATGTAGGTCGGTAGGGATTGCAAATAGGCCAAATCGGTTCATGTTTTGATATAGCTGTCATATGAGCCGATCTCCCAATTTGACTTTATGAGCTTCTAGAGGGCGTAACTCTCATCGGATGTGGCAGAAATTTTGCACGTGGTGTTTTGGTATGACTTCCAATAACTGTAGCAAGTATGGTCTAAATCAGTCCATAACCTGATATAGCCGCCATATAAACCGCTCTCCTGATTAGACTTCTTGAGCCTCTAGAGGGCGCAATTCCTATCCGATTTCGGTGAAATTTTGCACATGTCGTTTTGGTATGACTTTCAATAACTGTGTCACGTATGGTCTAAATCGGTTTATAACCTCATATAGCTGCCACATAAACCCATCTCCCAATTAGACTTCTTGAGCCTCTAGAGGGCGCTATTCTTATCAGATTTGGTTGAAATTTTGCACATGTCGTTTTGGTATGACTTTCAATAGCTGTGCCAAGTATGGCCTATATCGGCTTATAATCTGATATAGCTGCCACATAAACCCATCTCCCAATTAGACTTCTTGAGCCTCTAGAGGGCGCTATTCTTATCAGATTTGGTTGAAATTTTGCACATGTCGTTTTGGTATGACTTTTAATAACTGTGTCTAATATGGTCTAAATCAGTCCATAACCTGACATATCCACCATATAAACCGCTCCCCGATTTAACTTCCTGAGCCTATGGAGGGAGCAATTATCAGTCGATTTGCCTGAAATTGTTGATGTTGTGTTTTTCTGTAACTTCTAATAACTATGACAAGAACGTTCCATATCGGTCAATCATATCTCCCAAATCTCTCTGCAATGTTGTAACAAAAAATGTTTTTTTTTTCATCTTTTTAGAAGGTATTTCATATTTATTGACCTTCCTTTTGACTGGCCCAATTATACTGGCTCACATCGAATGTTGTTTGGCCTATTTTGCAATTCGATATAATTAACTCATTTATATTCTATAAAATGTAGAGTTTATTACCTTTTGTTGGATTATGGCCATTATATTTAGATGCTTTAGAAACATTAAAAATTAATTAACTCAGCCTTGGGTGGCTAGGAGCAAAACAAACTCCCAAATCCTGTTTGCTCATGGCTTAATTCAACAAAAGAATCCACTTGAGATTTTTTCATTAGGGAAATTAGTTCGAAAATCTAATATTTGTGGAGAGCACAAAAGAAATCACCATCATAATCATTATCATCGTCATCTTCTCCCCACCCCCCCCCTCCTTGCCTTTGGCCAATAACAACAAGATATTGTGTGATTAAAGTTTTTATAGGTCATTTTTGGTTGATTTTTTTGTTTTTTGCCAAGTTCATTCAGGGCAATGATAATTTGGCATATTCTCAATGAGTTCACTCATGAAACCTACGAAGGTGTGTGTTAATGATTTTTCAGGCACACACCCTTGTGTGAGCCAGAAAGAATATTTGAGAATTTCCTATAAAGCATAAACCCCCCCACTGATGATGGCCCTTAACCCAAATAAGGCTGGCCATTAGAATTTGTATGGGATATTAGTTTTCTTTAATGGCATTTTTGTTTTTTGGGCTAAATCAATAAGAACAAAGACAATGAACAGACATTTTTCTTGGAGTGTATGCCGATATTTTGCAACATTTAACTTTTTGTTCATTCATAGATATGCCAGTTGTATATGTATATCACATATGTGTGTGTATCTACGTATATGTGTAGGTATACCCAATATCTGTCTGTATGTCTTAATGTGGCCCATATTTATTTAGCCACATGCACCCTTAGACTTTATTAGACATTTGGGGTTTCTGGGTCTGGTTTCGAATGTTACGTGTGTTCCGTGTTCCATTTCCTTTTGAAGTCATCGTCTTCATCGTTTCATCGTCGTCATCATCAGCAGCGATGGAAAATTCATACCCGTATGTGTTTCTGACATATTTGTGTTGACGTTTGGCATGAAATTTGAATTAAACTGTCGAGAAAGTACAGAATTTTGAAACTGTCAATTATCCAAAAAATACACAACAGACTTGGCTTGACTTGACTGCTCTTCTTTGGTTCGCGCCCCCGCCCCCCCCCCCCCATGCTTGGGCTTGAGTTTGTGTTGTCGAATAAGGTGGCCTGATGGGAAAATCAACAAAAATAACAACCACAACCATAAAGTTGGTAAAATTTATGTTCATTTAGATTCATTTTGAACATTTACATACAAATTTGATTGCTTCTCATGTATGATATAAACATGCAATAAATTCTTTGCTAAAGCTTAGTGCTAGAACTGCAGGCAGTGAGGGGGCTAGGGGCTGTAATGATATTTCACATTAGTCTTATCATAGAGAGTGATTTATTTAATGCCTGGTGTAGTAAGTATTTTTGTGCGAATTTTGCGCAAGCTACTGGGATTAGATGAAATTGAAATGTGTCGTTTTAAGTCGTTTTTGCTATCAATGGGATTAGAGCGGAAGCACAGTATTTCTGACACAGATTCATAAAAGCAAAACAATGACGAACACTTTTTATACCCACCACCAAAGGATGGGGGTAAATTCAATTTGTCATTCCGTTTGCAACACATCGATATATCCATTTCTGACCCTATAAAGTAAATATGTTCTTGATCAGCGTAAAAATCTAAGACGATCTAGCCATGTCAGTCCGTCTGCCTGTTGAAAATCACGCTACAGTCTTTAAAAATAGAGATATTGAGCTGAAACTTTGCACAGATTCTTTTTATACCCACCACCGTAGGATAGGAGGAATATTCATTTAGTCATTCCGTTTGCAACACATCGAAATATCAATTCCCGACCCTACAAAGTATATATATTTCGGATCGTCGTAAAATTCTAAGACGATTTAACGATGTCCGCGTGTCTGTCCGTCTATCCGCCTATCAGTCTGTCCGTCCGTCTGTTGTAATTACTCTATCAGCCTATCAGCCTTCAAAAATTGAGATATTGAGCTGAAATTTGGCACAGATACGTCTTTTTGATGTACGTTGGTTAAGTTCTTGAACGGGCCAAATCGTACCATAATTGGATATAGCTGCTATATAGACCGATTTTCCGATAAGGGGTCTGAAGCCCATAAATGCTTTATTTTTCATCCGATTTCGCTGAAATTTGAAGCAATGAGTAGATTTAGGCCTCCTGACATCTGATCCAAATATGGTTCAGATCGGACAATATTTAGATATAGCTGCCATATAGACCGATCTCCCGATCATGGGTCTAAAGCCCATAAAAGCTATATTTTTTAACCGATTTCGCTGAAATTTGGAACAGTGTGTAGTTTTAGGCCTCCTAACATAGAACCTAAATATATTTCAGATCGGACTATATTTAGATATAGCTACCATATAGACCGATCTGCCGATAAAGGGTCTTAGGTCCATAAAAGCTTTATTTTTTAACCGATTTTACTGAAATTTGAAACAGAGGGTTATCTTAAGCCTTCTGATACCTGACCTAAATATGGATTAAATCGGACTATATTTAGGTATAGCTGCCATATAGACCGATCTGCCGATAAAGGACCTGAAGCCCATAAAAGCTTTATTTATTAACCGATTTCGCTGAAATTTGAAACAGTAAGTTGTTTTTCGCCTCCTAACATAGGACCCAAATATAGTTCAGATCGGACTTTATTTAAGTATAGCTGCCATATAGACCGATCTGCCGATAAAGGATCTGAAGCCCATAAAAGCTTTATTTTTTAACCGATTTCGCTGAATTTTGAAACAGTAAGTTGTTTTTCGCCTCCTAACATAGGACCCAAATATAGTTCAGATCGGACTTTATTTAAGTATAGCTGCCATATAGACCGATCTCCCGATCATGGGTCTGAAGCCCTTAAAAGATTTATTTTTTACCCGATTTCGCTGAAATTTGGAACAGTGAGTAGTTTTAGGCCTCCTAATATAGGACCTATATATGTTTCAGATCGGACTATATTTAGATATAGCTGCCACATAGACCGATCTCCCGATAAAGGCTCTTAGGCCGAACTTAACGCATTTTTACTTGTTTAGGATTTGGAGGGCACCGTAGCGCAGAGGTTAGCATGTCCGCCTTTGACGCTGAAGGCCTGGGTTCGAATCCTGGCGAGACCATCACAAATTTTCAGCGGTGGTTCTCCCCTCCTAATGCTGGCAACATTTGTGAGCTATTGTACCTTGCCATATAAAACTTCTTTCCAAAGAGGTGTCGCACTGCGGCACGCCGTTCGGACTCGGCTATAAAAAGAAATCCCCATTATCATTGAGCTTAAAAAACTTGAATCGGACTGCACTCATTGATATGTGAGAAGTTTGCCCTGTTCCTTAGGGGAATGTTCATGGGCAAAATTTGCAAAAAAATTTTTACTTGTTTAGGATGGCATGGGGCGGGTTAAGTCCCATAACCAAATCAAACCTTCATTTTTTTCTAATTTTTCTATTTTAACATGTCTTTATCATTTTTTTCATTTCAGGTTAGTATTGCGCTATCTTAGATAACTGCTAAGATGTCATAATTCATAAACAAGTAAGTACCGATCAAAGTCGGGAAGAGCCCTTTGGCGCCCTACTTCATTTATGGCGGTCTTTTAATTGGGATACCTTCGAAACTATTGATTTTTATATAAACCATCAAAGGATGCGTAAATTAAGCTAGTAATTCCGTTTATAACAGCTCGAAATAATGATCTGCTACCCTATAAAGTATATATTGATATATTGATCGTCTCCACATTTGGAGTCGATCTAGTCATATCCATCCGTCCCTCCGTCTAACGAAATCATGATAGCAGTCGAACGCGAAAAACTAACCTCTTAAAAATGTGTACAGATACTTCTTATTGTTGTAGAACGTTGGGGATTGGAAACGTGCCATATCAGCTTTATATCGGCTTCCATATAAAGTCGTCTTTCGAGTTGACATCTTGAGCCCCTAGAAGCCGTAACTATTATCCGATTGGTCTGAAAATTTCTCGCGGCTTCCAACATTCGCTTCAAATAAGATCAAAATCGGTTTATATCCTGATATAGCTCCGATGCAAATGCAAATTTTGCCGATGAACATTCCACTAAGGAACAGGGGCAAACTTCGCACATAAAGCTCCCATATAAACCGATATCTCGATTTGAAATCTTGAGCCCTTGAAAGTTGCCAATGTTATCTGATTTTGCCGAAATTTCGCAAGTAGGGTTCTGTTACGACTTCCAACATTGGTGTCAAGTACGATCCAAATCGGTCTATAACCTGATATAGGCTAGGCTAGGTTGAAAAGAGGACGCAGATATTGATCCACCTCATGGCACTATGGACATACACCTAAGCCAGTAATCGGCTTGTTGTGCTTTCTAAAAACTATAAACTATTCTATATTGACGGCAGTCCTCTGGCCTTCACCGCCAAATCGTCTGCCCTTTCATTTCCCCTTACTCCGCCCTAGTTCTTTAATGGAATATTCATGGGCAAATTTGCATTACTCCGTTATGGCCTGGCACCCAAACGATGCGGATTTTGCCATCCTCAGAGAAGGCGTTAATCTCATTTTTACACCAAAAAACTGTTCGTCACCATACCGTCCTGGTTGTTTTTGCCCCAATGGCAATTTTACTGTCGGTAAAGATGTTCACACTCGACGTCCTCGCATTAGCACCACACTACTTCAATCATTCCGTGATCGCCTGGATCTCCGCCTGCAGGACCGCATTGGGGTCAGGCAGTCTAAAACCGATCTCAGTCCCTGGATTCTTAATGTAGACCCAGGCCCACTCTGTCCTCTGGCTTTGATCCATCCGTGTAACATGATCTTCCAGATGGCAATACTAGGGTTCCGTTAATCCAAGACTGTGCCGATGGCAGCAGTGCCTCGCTCTCTACCTCAAGGTTCATCTCAGGTATCCGATCGGAAACCTTTTTCCTTCCTTCCAGGTTTCCTATCGTCGCCTCGATTATACCGCGATGGCACGAGCAGCTCCCATCCTCAATCCTAAATCCATTCTCCCATTGCCTTCTGTCTCATAGCCGCAGTGGCTGCCTCACACTTAATCTGTATGTCAATGGGTCGGATATTTAGAATAGTCTCCAGTGCCCTAGTGGGGGTGGTCCTCATCACTCCGCCTATGCCAAGACAACATATTCTCTAAACCTGTTGTATGGTCCTTATGTTGCACTTTTTCTCCATAGCAGTCCACCAAACTATTGAGGCGTAAGTAAGTATTGGTCTAATCACGCTCCTGTGGAGCCAGTGGACTATTCTCGGATTCAGGCCCCATTTCGATCCTACGGCCGGTCTACATAGTGCCTTACATCTGTGAGCCTTCTCAGTATGCTGCTGCATGTGACACTTCCAATTCAGTTTCCTGTTCGAGATCACTCCCAAGTATTTGACCTTGTCAGATATCGAAATCGTCTTGTTGAGGAAACGTGGTGCTTTAAATTGGCTCACCTTCGTCTTCCTTGTGAACAGGCATATCTCAGTCTTCTCTGGGTAAACATTGAGACCCCTGGGTCTAGCCCAGTCATATGTCGTATGCAAGACCCTTCCCTTCTGCATAGTTGGTTCGGATCCTTAGTCCTTGGAAGTATTATGGCATCATCCGCCTAGCAGACATGTTCAAATTCCTCTTCAGTCAGCATCCGTAATAGGTATGGTGGTCACCCGGAGGCAACCGTAGCGCAGAGGTTAGCATGTCCGCCTATGACACAGAACGCCAGGGTTCGAATCCTGGCGAGTCCATCAGAAAAAAAGTTCAGCGGTGGTTTTCCCCTCCTAATGCTGGCAACATTTGTGAGGTACTATGCCATATAAAACTTCTCTCCAAAGAGGTGTCGCACTGCGGCACGCTGTTCGGACTCGGCTATAAAAAGAAGGCCCCTTATCACTGCGCTTAAACTTGAATTGAACTGCACTCAATGATATGTGAGAAGTTTGCCCTTGTTCTTTATTGATATGTTCAGGGGCAAAATTTATAATTATTTCCAATTAATGTAGGTCGTTGGGGATTGAAAAAGAGCCATATCGGTTCAGATTTGGATATAGCCGCAATGTTAACCGATCCCCAGATTTTACTTCTTCAGCCATTTTTTTCCGATTTAGAACCAAGACTTGTGTTATGACCTTCAATATTCATGCCAAGTATGATCCACATCGGTCCATAAACAAATATAGACTCGATATAGACCGATCCCCGGATTTGATTTCTTGAGCCCTTAGTAGCTTCAATTTCCATCCGGTTTGGCTGACATTTGGAACAAAGACTTGAGTGATGACTTCCCAGAACCATGTCATGTTTGATACGAATCGCTATAGCCCCCATATAAGCCGATCTCCGGATTTGATTTCTTGAGTCATTAGAAGCCTCAGTTTTCATCCTCAGTTTTCATCCACCAAAAAATCCCCCAACAGGACTCTTTCACCGCTTTGGGTAATGTGGCTATAAAACGAAAGATATTGGGTTGCCCAAAAAGGAACTGCGGATTTTTCATATAGTCGGCGTTGACAAATTTTTTCACAGCTTGTGACTCTGTAATTGTATTCTTTCTTCCGTCAGTTATCAGCTGTTACTTTTAGCTTGCTTTAGGAAAAAAGTGTAAAAAAAGTATATTTGATTAAAGTTCATTCTAAGTTTTATTAAAAATGCATTTACTTTCTTTTAAAAAATCCGCAATTACTTTTTGGGCAAGCCAATATTTATCAGAAAAGTACAAATCTGACATAAACGGTTATCCTTAGGTGTATCACAAGTGGAGCGATAATGACAATATGGGTATCAAATGAAAGGAATGCAGGAGTACATAACGAATCTGGCATACAAATTCATGTCGAAGTATAGGGCGCCACCCCACCCCCACAAGAACGCCCAAAATGGGCACATTAGCCAATCACGGATATATGGGACTCGGTTTGTTTGTACCGTATAGACTGAAAAACGGCAGAACCGATTTTCTCGAGATTTTCGCATATTGTGTAGGTTGGTTTGGAAGGAAATATAGGCTATATAATTTGTCGTTATCGGAAGGGGGACGGACCCTCCCCCTTATGCCAAAACACAACCCAAAATCAAAAGTAGACCGATCGGGACAATATAGGTATCAAATGAAAGGTATTGGAGAGTAGAATAGAAATATGGTATTAAAATTTAAGTCTAAGCACCCATCGGGCCGCCCCAATCCCAAAACTCCGCCAAACAGATATATTGGACGTTTATTTCAATTTGGGGCTCAAATGAAAGGTAGTCGGGAGTAGATTTCAAATCTGGCATATAAAATCAGATCGAATTATAGAAGGCCCCGCCACCCCTCAATAACGCCATTAGACCCACTATGACTATATGATACTTGGCTGAACCGATTTTCTTAAAATTTTCATGGATTGTGTACGTTTGTCTGTAAGGAAACATAGACTATATAATTTTTCGGTATCGGAAGGGGGACAGAGCCGGCCCCTTATGCCAAAAACACAACCCAAAATAAAAGTGGACCGATCGGGACAATATATTGGGTTGCCCAAAAAGTAATTGCGGATTTTTTTAAAAGAAAGTAAATGCATTTTTAATAAAACTTAGAATGAACTTTAATCAAATATACTTTTTTTACACTTTTTTCTAAAGCAAGCTAAAAGTAACAGCTGATAACTGACAGAAGAAAGAAGAAAGTCACAAGCCGTGGAAAAATTTGTCAACGCCGACTGTATGAAAAATCCGCAATTACTTTTTGGGCAACCCAATAGGTATCAACTGGAAGGTATTGGAGAGTAAAATGCGGATGAGGTATTAAAATTTGAGTCTAAGTCCCCATCGGGCCGCCCCAACCCCAAACAGATATATTGGACGTTCATTACAATATGAGGCTCAAATGAAAGGTATTCGGGAGTAGATTTCAAATCTGGCATAGAAAATCAGATGGATTTTGTTTGCCAGATTACCGTCATTAGACCCATTATGGCTATATGATATTTGGCTGAACCGATTTTCTTAAAGGCGGAACCTCCCCTTTATCCCAAAAACGCCATCTATATCCAAAAGTGGTCCGATGGGCAAATGATATAAGAAAAGATTTGCTCTGCTATTAAAACGATATCAAGATTTGGTCCGGTTCGGACCACAATTAAATTATATGTTGGAGACCTGTGTAAAATTTCAGCCAATTCATATAAGAATTGCGCCCATTGGGGCTCACGAAACAAAATAGAGAGAACGATTTATATGGGATCTGTATAGGGCTATAAACCGATTCAAACCATAATAAACACGTTTGTTGATGGTCATGAGAGGATCCGTCGTACAAAATTTCAGGCATATCGGATAATAATTGCGACTTCTAGGGGTCAAGAAGTCAAGATCCCAGATCGGTTTATATGGCAGCTATATTAGGTTATGAACCGATTTGAACCTTATTTGACACAGTTGTTGAAAGTAAAAATAAAATACGTCATGCAAAATTTTAGCCAAATCGGATAGGAATTGCGCCCTCTAGAAGCTCAAGAAGTCAAATCCCCAGATCGGTTTATATGACAGCTATATCAGCTTATGGACCGATTTAAACCATACTTGGCACAGTTGTTGGATATAACAACGAAATACTTGGTGCAAAAATTCATTCAAATCGGATAAGAATTGCGCCCTCTAGAGGCTCAAGAAGTCAAGACCCAAGATCGGTTTATATGGCAGCTATATCAGGTTATGGACCGATTTAAACCATACTTGAGACAGTTGTTGGGTATCATAACAAAACACGTCGTGCGAAATTCCATTCCATTCGGATAAGAATTGCGCACTCTAGAGGCTCAAGAAGTCAAGACCCAAGATCGGTTTATGTGGCAGCTATATCAGGTTATGGACCGATTTGAACTATACTTGGCACAGTTGTTGGATATCTTAACAAAACACGTCGTGCAAAATTTCATTTAAATCGGATAAGAATTGCGCACGCTAGAGGCTCAAGAAGTCAAGACCCAAGATCGGTTTATATGGCAGCTATACCAGGTTATGGACCGATTTGAACTATACTTGGCACAGTTGTTGGATATCTTAACAAAACACGTCGTGCAAAATTTCATTCCAATCGGATAAGAATTGCGCACGCTAGAGGCTTAAGAAGTCAAGACCCTAGATCGGTTTATATGGCAGCTATATCAAAACATGGACCGATATGGCCCATTTACAATACCAACCGACCTACACTAATAAGAAGTATTTGTGCAAAATTTCAAGCGGCTAGCTTTACTCCTTCGGAAGTTAGCGTGCTTTCGACAGACAGACGGACGAACATGGCTAGATCGACACAAAATTTCACGACGATCAAGAATATATATACTTTATGGGGTCTCAGACAAATATTTCGAGTAGTTACAAACAGAATGACGAAATTAGTATACCCCCCATCTTATGGTGGAGGGTATAAAAAGGCAAGTTTGTACTTGACAAAACTGTGTTACGGAAGCAAGCTATCAGATTTTTCAATTTTTGAAGGGTGAAGGTCTCATTTTGAGTGGGTAAGGTAAGCAGAGTAAGGCTAAGATTTTGAGCTGATTAATTTGTCAATTAAACTGCTTATGTGAAGTAAAGGAATATATAGGCCCTTGAAATATGGCAATAAATATTGGCCGTTTAGGGTGAGAAAAACAAGGTGATCATTCGACTGGAAAGCGCCAAGGTTTTTCAGGTTTTCAAGCTTAGGATATGGTGTACTTGAAAGGTTTGTTTTTGATTTTGTCAGACCCACATTGACCTTTCCCTAAAGAACATTAAGGAAACAAACGATGTTTTTGTGCTACTCCTTCTTCAATTCGAGTTTATTATAGTCCAGGGGGTCGTATAAGTCATGCTATCACAAAGCCCAGTAATGCGTATACGCTCCAGTGGACTGAGACAAACTATGAAATATTAAAACACTATTGATCATACATACACATACTATACCACATTTTTGTGTACGTACACTAGAAAAAAGCCAAGGCAATAGTGTGCATATGTGTAAGTGTGCGCAGCATTGCTATAGACTTATGCAAGTTTATCTGGGCCATGGTCCAGCCTTCATACAGACAGACGAACATAGCTAAATCGAATCAGAAAGTGATCCTGAGTCGATCGGTATACTTATCAATGGGTCTATCTCTCTTCCTTCTGGGCGTTACAAACAAAGGCACTAAGTTATAATGGTACAGGGCACCACAGTGGTGGTGTAGGATATACGAATATTGTTCATTGTTTATTGCCGCAGTTTTGTACTTCAGATTCTTGTTAATTTCCATGATTTTTTTTTTTTTTTTGGCAATATGCCCTTGCACAAAATGTATTGGCCATTTACACGTGGTGCAAACTCTAAATTTATTCGGTTTGTTTAGATCAAAATCTCCAGATTAGTCTCAATTTCGTATACGATTGGCAATACGCCATTATTTTGCTGGTAATGGCAACACAAATTTTATTATGCCGAAAAATTTATATAAGACGATTATCTAATAAAGGTACAAATGTGGAATTGCGATGTATTCAAATAAAAGAAAAGAGTCAGTCATTCATTCATACTCTGAACTAAAATAAAATTTTCCTTTTATACCATTTCGTTGGTGTTTTTTGTTTGGTTTTATTTGGAGGTTACAAACCGTATGGCAAAATGCCTTGAGAAGAAGGTTTAAATTTACCTTTTCTTTCGGGGGTTGTCATTTAAACACTTTTGTGTATACAGGTTTGCCGGCCTATGTATATGTGTGTGTGTGTGTGTGTTGTTTTGGATAAATGGCATAACATTTGTGATATGGTGTATGAAAATTTCAAACAAAGGTCAAAGTTCACTGGGAAAAAATGGTTTTACCAATAAAAAGGAAACACCTCGCCTTTGGTTATATATGGCCTCAATGTTGTTGAATCGCAAAAATTCTGCCATAGCCAGTGAAAGAAAAGTTTGTTGGCATTTGCCGTGACTCGAAAAATGTTTTTTGAAGTCCATAAATGTAATAAAACACACACACACACACACACACACACACACACACATTCAAAATAAAACCATGAAATATGAACAAAGTGGAGAATCGAAATTCCAATGAAAGAAAAAAAAAATGACACACCTATACTCTGGTATAGGGGAATTCAATTTAACTCTTTAATGGAATGCATAAAACGCATGAAAGTCTAAAGGGTTTGGTTTTGCACCGCAAACTTTTTTTCGCTAGAATTGAATCGTCAAATAATAATTTTGTGATCAGTTCTAAGAAACAGTGTAAATCCATTGTTTCCACGAATATTGTGGCCAAACTTCTAAACGATGTTAGCTAATGGATAGACAGATTTGTTTTAATAATATTTTAACTGAGAGATTATATCAAGACCCAGGGATTTGCTTAACTGTGTGACTTAGAAATGTTGGAAACCAAGCAATGGCTAGGCAAAATCGAAGTTTATATTCGCCTTCTTTCATCTCAAATGTGGACACAAACTTCTCCACCGTTGAGTTACAGGGCAGACATTACCGTCATGCAGGAAGTGCAATGGCTTGGGAAATGTGCCACAACAATAACGGGAGGTGACGCCGTATATAAAAGCTGCCAAAGAAAGAGGCATGAATTAGGCTGCAGTCGGAGACTGAAAAACTTTGTCTCCAGGTAAACTTCGGTGAATAAAGGGTTAGCCACTATCCACATAAAGGCAAAATTCTTCACCATGAGTCCTAGTTGCACTCATGCCTCGGCGAAAGACAAGTATGAGCAGACCAAGAATATTTTCCAAGAGCGCCAGGAGAGAGACCGCTACAGCGCCCATGATATTAAAATCGTTCTAGGAGATTTTAATCCGAAGATAGGCAAGGAAAATATCTTTGTTCCAACGGTCGGAAAATTTTAACTCCACGGGATAACGTCCGTTAATGGGTTGAGGCTAATAGACTTCGCCGCGGCAAGGTTGGGTTTAAGTGGCAGTCTGCTATCAGACAGGAACAGAAGAAGGAAGAGGCCTTCCAGTTCCTACTGTTGAACCATCCAGATCGCTTTAAAAAGCCCAACAACTTGCGAATGTTCACATCCGCTTAATCAGACACATTCTCAAAGAAATGAGAACCTTAAGGGGAACTACCTCTGACTGCTAGTGCGGGGCACACACACAGAAGGTATTTTACAGTTTCTTCTTCGATGTCCTCACAGCTTGACCTGTCATGACGGACGCAGTGACTGAGACGTCTGTTCTAGCCAATGACAGCAAAGCGGTGGAACTCTTCAAGAACTCACAGCCCCCTCTTTGTGACCATCTATCACTCGTTGGCCTTTCGGCCAGATCGCTTTAAAAAGCCCAACAACTTGCGAATGTTCACATCCGCTTAATCAGACACATTCTCAAAGAAATGACAACCTAAAGGGGAACTCCCTCTGGCTGCCAGTGCGGGACACAAACACATAGAAGGTGTTCTATAGTCTCTTTATCTTCGATGTCCTCACAGCTTCTGAAAAAGTCTTTACCTGGCAACCTTCAGTCTGCCAGCATGTTTTCCGATTAGACAGCGACCTGTCATGACGGACGCAAGGACTGAGACGTCGGTTCTAGCCAATGACAGCAAAGCGGTAGAACTCTTCCAGAACTCACAACCCCCTCTTTGTGACCATCTATCACTCGTTGTCCTTCCGGCCAGATCGCTTTAAAAAGCCCAACAACTTGTGAATGTTAACATCCGCTAAATCAGACAGGTTCTCAAAGAAATGAGAACCTAAAGGGGAACTCCCTCTGACTGCTAGTGCGAGACACACACACATAGAAGGTGTTCTATAGTCTCTTCTTCTTCGATGTCTCAACAGCTTCAGCAAAAGTCTTTGCGGGCAACCATCAGTCTGTCAGCATGTTTTCCGATTAGACAGTGACCTGCCATGACGGACGCAATGACTGAGACGTCTGTTCTAGCCAATGACAGGAAAGCGGTGGAACTCTTCAAGAACTCACAGCCCCCTCTTTGTGACCATCTATCATTCGTTGTCCTTGGGGCCTGGTCCTGAAAACTTAGCTTACATGTCGCTAGAGGCATACCCACAGATTCCAGTATCCCTGGAATGTGTAGGGTAGTTCGTAGTCTCGCAAGCTCGCCCGATTTACAAGTCCCTGAGATATCTCTATGGCCCGGCACCCAGAACAGGTGAATTTTGAACTGTTGAGCCATCACGCTGAGAGATCTGCAACAGTCGATGGCGGTTTTTATGTTCAGAAATACGTTCTCCAGGGAATTAATGGCTGCCTGGCTGTCGTTACCACCACTTCCTTAATTGTAAGGATATCCGCTTGATACACATTGCAGTGGTCGGGTGAGCTTTTCGATATGACCAGTTCTAGATCTTTAAAGTACACCCCAAAACCCACCTGGTCGTTTAATTTGGAACCATCCGTATAGAAGTCTATGTAACTTCTGTTACCAGGGATATCGTAGTTCCAATCGGTTCTATCAGGAATAGTGGTACAGTAATTTTTATCAAAAAGCGGCTCAGGTAGGGTGTAATCCACACTGCCTGGAACATCGGATATTGCATCAAGTTTAACACAGTGTCCACCTGACCAATGAGAAAGCTCCCTTAACCTCACGGCAATGGTCGCTACAATTTTTCTAGCCACAATGTCCAGAGGCATAAGATGTAGCATTAAATACAATGCATCAGGTGGTGTCGTCCTCAGTGCGGCTGTAATGCACAAACAAGCCATTCTTTGGATCCGGTTAAGTACTGAGCAGTAGGTGGGCTTTGGAAGCGCCTACCACCAGACCACAACACCATATAGCATAGTAGGTATGGCAACTGCAGTAAATACCCAATGCATGACACGCGGTCTAAATCTCCAACTTTTGCCAGTGTGTATAGGGCAAGAGTGGCCTTTCTTTGGATCCAGTTAAGTATTGAGCAGTAGGTGGACTCTAGAAGCGCCGTCCACCAGACCACAACAC
Source organism: Stomoxys calcitrans (assembly GCF_963082655.1). Lineage (NCBI taxonomy): Eukaryota > Metazoa > Arthropoda > Insecta > Diptera > Muscidae > Stomoxys > Stomoxys calcitrans. The sequence continues at coordinate 35,681,953 of NC_081555.1, forward strand.
CATATAGCATAGTAGATCTGACAACTGCAGTATATACCGAATGCATGACACGCTGTCTAAATCCCCAACTTTTGCCATTGGCTCCCTTGCAGGTGTATAGGGCAAGAGTGGCCTTTCTTGCCCTTTCCAAAATGTTGGATTTGATGTTTAGTTTCCTGTCCAGCAAAACACCCAGGTATTTTTGAAAGCACCTTCAATGTCAAGAAATGCTACCATTGTATAGTCCTTGACAGCGAGAGAGCCCTTTATGTAGCCGCCTAGTTTGTGAAGGGCTGTTTCAGTGGAATTGCCTTTACTATATGCATGCTGCTGCCGCGACAAGCGATCTCCAGGGATCTTTGCCCGAAGATATGTTTCTATCAACCTCTCAAGAGTTTTCGGCATAAAGGATGACAGACTAAAAGGAAGAAAATCTTTCGTTTTTGTGTGTGGTAAGATTTTTCTGCTTTCGGACCAAAAAAAGACCTTCGTATCCCTCCATCCCACAGATATATATATATGACATGCTGATACAATCAGAGTATATCTCTCTTTGTCAAGGAACCAGTCTGTCAGACACAGCTTGTAATTCAACCGGTGATACATCATCAGGGCCTGACGACCTAAAGGATTCGAAACTTCTTATTGCCCAAAGGATTTTCGGTTCAGACACAATTTCCCTAATAACCTCCGACAAATGCATGCCAGTGACAAGCTCTTCTGGCGCCATGTTGTCCGTTGGAGAATTTGCCGGGAAATGTGTATCAACGAGTAGTTCTAGTGTTTCTCCACTAGACATTGTCCATACATTCTCAGACTTCTGAATAAACCCCACCTTAAAAGGTCTCGAGGACAGAATCTTTCTTAGCCTAGAGGCCTCAGATGTATCCTCCACGAAGTTGCAGAATTCTACCATGGATAGTCTACCGGCTTTACAGGAGCGTGTTTAGACCAATGCTAACTCACTCCCCAGTAATTTGATGGACTGCCAAGGATGAAAAAGGCTAACGAAAGAATTCATCAAAATTTCAGTGATATGTTCTTGGCATAGGCGGGCGATGTGGAACTCGCCCACTAGGGCACTGAAGGCTGTTCTAGATATTCGACCCATACACAGATTAAATGTGAAGCAGTCACAGCGGCTATGACACTCAAATGGATAGTGGAAAGGAACAGGTCACAACAGCGCGGTATAATCGAGGCAACATAGGAAACTTGAAGGAATGGAAGAGGTTTATAATCGGATACCTGATTAGGTGTGAGTCAGCCACTGCAGCTATGAGATTTAAGGCGATGGTAGAGTGCATAGAAGATAGAATCAGGTCACACCATCACGGTATAGTCGAGCCGACGATAGGAAACCTGGAAGGAGTGGAATGCCGATTTGGAGACCATCTTTGCCCAAAGTGGGTATTTTGGGTATTTCTGTAAAAAATTTCGGGTAGTATTATTTTTATTGTGGGACAGCCACTGCGGCTATAAGATTTAAGGCGATGGGAGAATGGATTGAGGATGGCAGCAGCTCATATCATCGCGGTATAATCGAGGCGACGATAGGAAAGCTGGAAGGAAGAGAAAAGTTTTCCGATCGGATTCCGGAGATGAACCTTGAGGTCGAGTGCGAGGCACTGCTGCCAGCGGCACTCTCTTGCAATGACGGAACTCTAGTATTGCAGTTGTGAAGATCATGCTACATGGATGGATCATAGTTAGAGGACAGAGTGGGTTTGGGGGTCTTCATTAAGAACCCAGGGACTGAGATTTGCTTTAGACTGCCTGCCCATAATACGGGCCTACAGGCGGAGATCCAGGCGATCACCGAATGCGTGAGGTGGTGCGATGTTAACGCAAGGAAGTCGAGTGTGAACATCTTTATGGACAGTAAAATTGCCACAAGGACAATAACAACCAGGACGGTAAGGTCACGAACAGTCTTGCAGTGTCAGAAGCTTAACGTCTTTTCTGAGGATGGCCAAATCTGCATCGTTTGGGTGCCTGCCCATAGCATTGTAGGGGGAAATGAAAGGGCAGACCATTTAGCGTTGAAGGCCAGAGGACTGCCGTCAATAAACTTGGTTAACCCGAAGCCTTTCGGGTCGGCGCAGTCCGAGCTAAGAGCGTGGGCGATGAATGCCTATGCAACCCTGTGGAATACCAAAATGGTCGGTAGGACGGCGGGAATCCTATGGGGGATTCAGATCGTGAGAAGACGAGGCTATTACTGAAAGGAAGTAAGAAGGAGGTCAGTATAGCCATTGGTATCATAACGGACGTGCAGAATTTTTGCCGAAATATTTCCCAAGCTGCTTTTCTTCTGTTTAGGCGAGATACCACTTCTGCAGTATTTTCTCCCACAAACTGGAGGAGACCCAGGAAATTCCGCAAGGAATCTGTTCCATACTAGGAACGGATTCTAGAAGAACATAGATCACTGTATCAAATTTCAGCCAAATCAGGTGTAAATTGTTACTCCTAGAAGTTCAAGAATTCAAATTCGGGTATCGGTTTATATATTGGCTATATCAGTTTGAAGACCGTTTCGGATTACTTGGCACGGATATTGGAAGTCGAAATAGAAGTTTTTGTGTCAAATTTCGTTCAAATCGAATGAAAATTGGAGATCAAGAATCTAAAACCGGGAATAGCTTTATATGGGGCCTATATCTTAATCTCAACCAGTATCGGTGCAAAATTTCAAGAGGACCTCCTCATTCATTCGACCGCTATCGTGATTTCGACTGACGGATGGACAGACATGGCTAGATCTCTGTCAAGCCTTTCAAGATTTCGAGATGTTGTGAAAGGAATGTCAAGATAATTCTACCCCCATGCTATGATGGTGTCTAGATGACCATGAACCGACGGTGATGAGAATCTAAAGATGTTAAGGAATGTTTACCATCTTTTTCATCCAAAGCACCTTTGGTGATAATAGATACACAAATATGTTATTGCTTAAACAAAAATAGATCAGATGTACAGAGTTTAGCTAGATTCCATGCATAAAATAAGGCATTTGGTTCTACTGAATGTTATGCAAACAAATAAAATATACCATCCATGGAGGTTAAACACAGATGTGGGCGACCAAAAGTCTGCTGGTTGAAAACTCCCTACATTAAAATTCATATCGAAACTTAAAATAAAATCTTCCAAGAGAGTTTCATAAACAATTGAGCCTCTTGTGGTTTCCCCCCACTAAGCGAGACAGATTGCAAAGATTTTTCGGACCATTGGCCACTTAAGCAAAGATTCTCCCTCCTCTCCTTTGTTACATAATTTTGCAGCTCTAAAACTAAATCTCTAAAGCGTGCCGCCTACACACTTTGGATTATGTAAAACTGAATTTCTTAGAAATGCTGAGGCTTTTTCTACCTTTTTGCCAAAGTAAAAGGAAATAATTTTCATTTATATTTGGCTTAAAACGGCCTTAAGAGCTGAAAAAGTCCTAAACACTAAATAGGGGAAAGAACGAAAAGAAAACAAAACAACGGAACACAACACAAACATCGAAAGCACAGTCAACACGTACACTTGACCTTCAATGCAAACCCCAAACAAGCAAACCAAAAGAAGAAGATGAGTCAAAAGAAAATAAAAAAAAACAAGCCAGGACGGAAAAATCAAAAGCAAACAAAACAAAAGAGATGGAAAAGTTTTAAATAAAACGAAAAAAAAAAAAAAACAGTAAGGAAAGGCCAAAGTTGGGCGGTGCCGACTTTATAATACCCTACACCTACCCTTTAAATACAAAAGTGGGATTATATCTAATTCTGAACCAATTTTGATGAACCTCGTCGGATGTATTCAGATAGGTTATTAAAATTACTGTATCAAATTTCGAGCAAAGCAAATATGTTCAAAATGTAATAACTACGGTTGACATATGACGGGAGATGGGAGCTATATCTAAATCACCGGTAATATCGAGAGTCATAAGAAAATCCTTCCTGCAAAATTTCGAGAGAATCGGTCGACATATGACAATTTAATTGCTGTATTACTGCAAATCGGAAGAACATATATATAGGAGCTGTATCCAAATCTGAACCGATTTCTATTCACCAGTTATATTGGGAGTCATAAGAAAATCCTTCCTGCCCAATTTCGAGAGAATCGGTCGACAAATCACCATTTTATTGCATTAATTCTGCAAATCGGACGAACGTATATATGGAAGCTATATCCAAATCTGAACCGATTTCTATGAAATTCACCACTTATATTGGGAGTCATAAGAAAATTCTTCCTGTCAAATTTCGAGAGAATCGGTTAACAAATGACAATTTTATTGCTGTATTACTGCAAATCGCACGAACATTTATATGGGAGCTATATCAAAATCTGAACCGATTTTTATGAAATTCTCCAGTTATATTGGCAGTCATAAAAAAATCCTTCCTGCACAATTTCGAGAGAATCGGTCGGCAAATCACCATTTTATTGCATTATTACTGCAAATCGGACGAACGTATATATGGAAGCTATATCCAAATCTGAACCGATTTCTATAATATTCACTTTTAATATCGAGAGACATAAAAAAATCCTTCCTGCCAAATTTCGAGAGAATCGGTTAACAAATGACAATTTTATTGCGGTATTACTGCAAATCGGACGAACATATATATGGGAGCTATATCCAAATCTGAACCGATTTCTATAATATTCACTTTTAATATCGAGAGACATAAGAAAATCCTTCCTGCCAAATTTCGAGAGCATCGGTCGACAAATCACCATTTTATTGCATTATTACTGCAAATCGGACGAACATATATATGGAAGCTATATCCAAATCTGAACCGATTTCTATAATATTCACTTTTAATATCGAGAGACATAAAAAAATCCTTCCTGCCAAATTTCGAGAGAATCGGTTAACAAATGACAATTTTATTGCGGTATTACTGCAAATCGCACGAACATTTATATGGGAACTATATCAAAATCTGAACCGATTTTTATGAAATTCACCAGTTATATTGGCAGTCATAAGAAAATCCCTCTTACCAAATTTCAAGAGAATCGGTCGACAAATGACCATTTTATTGCATTATTATTGCAAATCGAACGAACATATATATGGAAGCTATGTCCAAATCTGAACCGATTTCTATAATATTCACTTTTAATATAGAGGGACATAAGAAAATCCTTCCTGCCCAATTTCGAGAGAATCGGTCGACAAATCACCATTTGATTGCATTAATACTGCAAATCGGACGAAGATATATATGGAAGCTATATCCAAATCTGAACCGATTTCTTTAATATTCACTTTTAATATTGAGAGACATAAGAAAATCCCTCTTACCAAATTTCAAGAGAATCGGTCGACAAATGACCATTTTATTGCATTATTATTGCAAATTGAACGAACATATATATGGGAGCTGTATCCAAATCTGAACCGATTTCTATGATATTCAACAGTTATATTGAAAGTCGTAAGAAAATCCTTCCTGCCCAATTTCGAGAGAATCGGCCGACAAATGACCATTTTATTGCTGTATTACTGAAAATCGGACGACATATATATGAAAGCTATATCCAAATCTGAACCGATTTCTATAATATTCACTTTTAATATCGGGAGACAGAAGAAAATCCTTCTTGCTAAATTTCGACAGAATCGGTTAACAAATGACTATTTTATTGCATTATTGCTGCAAATCAGACGAACGTATATATGGCAGCTATATCCAAATCTGAACCGATTTTTTCCAATTTCAAAAGGCTTCGTCTCTAGGCCGAAAAACATGTCCATACCAAATTTGAAGACGATCGGATGAAAATTGCGACCTGTAGTTTGTACACAAATTAACATGGACAGACAGACGGACGGACAGACCGACGGACAGTCCGACGGACAGACGGACATAGCTAAATCGAATCAGAAAGTGATTCTGAGTCGATCGGTATACTTATCAATGGGTTTATCCCCGGTACCCCAGTAGTGGTGTAGGGTATAAAAAACTCAAGCATTGCGGCGAACGAGTGAAATGAGAACTTTGATTAGTCGGAAATGTTGATTCAATTTAACTTCAAGAATTGAAGAACCAAACATTCAAGAAGAAATACTTTAAAATTGAAAAGCAATGGATTTCAAGCTTTTGAAAAGTTTTTTCTTTCTTATTCTAATATACACAAATACATTTAGACATTGATTTGGAGTGCAAAGTTTTTTGGAGTGACAGAATTTTGAACTCAAATATATCAAATAGCCATATGAATTAGGCCTATCGAGGCGACGATAGGAAACCTGCAAGGAAGGGAAGAGGTTTCCGATCGGATACCTGAAATGAATCTTGAGATCGAGTGCGAGGCACTGCTGCCAGCGGAAGACGGAACCCTTGCATTGCCATCTGGAAGATCATGTTACACGGATGGATCAAAGCTAGAGGATAGAGTGGGCCTGGGGTTCTACATTGAGAACCCAAGGACTTAGATCTGTTTTAGACTGCCTGACCATAATACAGTTCTACAGGCGGAGATCCAGGCGATCACGGAATGCGTGAGGTGGTGTGCTGCTAACGCGAGGACGTCAAGTGTGAACATCTTTAAGGGCAGTAAAATTGCCATAAGGGCAATAACAACTAGGACGGTACGGTCACGAACAGTCTTGCAGTGTAAGAAGCAGTTTAACGCCTTTTCTGAGGATGGCCAAATCCGCATCGTTTGAGTGTCGGGCCATAGCGTTGTAGGGGTGAATGGAAGGGCAGACGATTTGGTAGTGAAGAGGACTGCCGTCAATAAACTTGGTTAACCCGAAGCCTTTCTGGTCGACACTGATGTTGTAATTCAAAGTATAGGTTTTGGGGTCAAATTTGAACCAAATCAGGTGAAAGTTTAGGCTTCTAAGGGACTAAGAAGTCAAAACCAGCGATCGGTTATATGGGGCTAATATCTGTTTTTAGACCTATTCGGATCATACTTGGCATGGGTGTTGGAAGTCATAACACAAGTCTTTGTTTCAAATGTCAACCAAATTGGATGAAAATCTGGGCTCCTAGGGGCTCAAGAAGTCAAATCGGTTGATCAGTTTATATGGGGGCTACATCTATTTTTAGACCGATTCGGATCATATTTGGCATGGATGTTGGAAGTCAAAACACAAGTCTTAGTTCAAAATTTCAGACAAATTGGATGAAAATTTAAGCTTCTAAGGGCTCAAGAAGTCATATCCGGGGATCGCTTTATATAAGGGCTATATCTGTTTATAGACCGATGTGGATTATACTTGGCATGGCTGTTCAAATTCGTAATTTAAGTCTTCTTTTCAAATTTTGGCCAAATCGGTTAAAAATTGAGACTTCTAGGAGCTGAAGGAGTCAAATCCGGACATCGGTTTATATAGGGGCTATATCTGTTTATGAGTCGATTCGGATCGTACTTTGCATGGATGATGAGAGTCATAACACAAGTCTTTGTTTCAAATGTCAGCCAAACCGGATGAAAATTGGGGCTCCAAGAGCTCATGAAGTCAAATCGGGGGATCGGTTTATATAGGGGCTATATATGTTTTTAAACCGGTTCGGATTGTACATGGCATGGATATTGGAAGTTATACAATAACACAAGTCTTTTTTTGAAATTTCATCCAAATCGTGTGAAAATTGGGGCTTCTTTGGACTCAGGAAGTCAAAATCGAGAAATGCAAAATTTGACAGACGGAGGGATGAACGGACATGGCTAGATCGGATCGACTTAGAATGTAGAGGTGATCTAGAATATATATACTATCTGGGGTCTTAGACGAATATTTCGAGGAGTTGCAAACGGAATGAATAGATTAGTATACCCCCATCCTATGGTGGTGGGTATAAAAATGAAAGGTATGCGTTTCAAATAAACAATACCTTTTATTTGTTGGGACACTCTAATGTCCATAGTGGCATGGACAGATCTATATCCGCTACCTCTTTGCAACCTAAACTAACCTAAGTTCTCAAACCTTGTAACCACTTGATGAGGGCAAAGTCAGTACCATCTCTTCCCATAATTCTGTGCAGCTGTAGCATGCAGGTTCTTGAATTCTTAAATTTCCGGTCACTAAAAGTCCCTTTTAAGGACCACCCTTATAAAAGATACCATATTATTAACCTAATTTAATTGATTTTCAGCTCCATTGATTTCTATCTAACAAATTCTGGCACTCCAAAAACAACATTCGATAAGCCAGAGTCCTTGAATTATTTACTCACAACAATGTGATGGTGGTGCTGTCGACAGCTCCCCCTCCAATATCTGGTTAAGTGCTCGTTGCTCGAGCCACTGGCACAAGGGTTAAGATTTGCCCCTCTTTTTATGATGATATGGCATGTCTGTGGTATATTTCTTAAATTGTGAATGTATTTTTGTGTGCTTTATCCCAAATGGCTGTGTGTGGCAAACACAGCTACAGCCACAGTCTGCCCTACCCTTTGGCAGGCAATTGTGTATCGAAACGTTTTTTTGTGTTCTCCTTCTTTCTCCAATTAAATTTTAAAAACTTCGTCACTAAGTGCCTTGCATGGTGTTGGTAGTGGTGGTGAAGTGAACAACAATATGTTTTATATTTGCGTTGCATTTCTTTTTTTGCTCTCTCTCTCTCTCTGTCTTTTTTCGGCGAAAATAAATTTAAACAACATTCAACAAATAAAAATCGAAAAATTGTAAAATCAATATTTGGTTAAGCAAATACGAGTGTGTATTTAAAAGTTGGCGGGAAAATACTTTTTGAATGATAATTTAATAATTGTTTGTCATTTGAAGTAATCTCATGTCATGGGGGATATTCTTTTGAATGCTCATAAAAAATTATGATTTAAATGCCACAAATATTTGGTGTTGTGAAAAAGGAATAATAATTAAAGAATTTTTAGGCCCAAATTGAAATACATACTTAACTCTGGTTGCTGGGGTACAGCTTACCGGGGGCTGGGTCAGTGACAGAGAGAGAAAAGGCGGTTTGTATTATTTTCAATGAGTTTTATTTGGTGGTAGTACTTAATCAAGGCGTTATCGGTTGGTGTGTGTTCACGGGCTCAGCGGCTCAAATGTCGGGAGGACAAGGGCGAGGTGCTGGCTATGTTGGTTTCAGAGACGTGATCCACTCACGGCACGGATATGGTACTAAGTCACGGAGTGATAATCGTAGACAGGCGGCACGTGGGTGTATTCGCGGGCTTAGCGGCTCTTATATCTAAAGGACAAAGGCAAGGTGCTGGCTATGTTGTTTTCAGAGACGTGATTCACTCACGATACGGATACAGCGCTAAGTCACGGAGTGATGATCGTAGTCAGATGATACGTGGGTGTATTCGCGGGCTTAGCGGCTCTTATATCTGAAGGACAAAGGCGAGGTGCTGGGGATGTTGGTTTTGGAGACGTGATTCACTCACGGTACGGATATGACACTAAGTCACGGTGTGGTGATCCTAGTTAGACGACACGTGGGTGTATTCGCAGGCTCAGCGGCTATGTGGGTTTCAGAGACGTGATTCACTCACGGTACGGATACGGCGCTAGGTCACTGGGTGACGATCGTAGGCAGGCGGCACGTGGGTGTATTCGCGGGCTTAGCGGCTCTTATATCTGAAGGACAAAGGCAAGGTGCTGGCTATGCTGGTTTCGGAGACGTGATCCACTCACGGCATGGATATGGCACTAAGTCACGGGGTGATAATCGTAGGCAGAAGGCACGTGGGTGTATTCGCGGTCTTAGCGGCTCGTATGTCTGGAGGACAAGGGCGAGGTGTTGGCTATGTGGGTTTCAGAGACGTGATTCATTCACGGTACGGATACGGCACTAAGTCACTGGGTGATGAAGGACAAAGGCGAGGTGCTGGCGATGTAGGTTTTGGAGACGTGATTCACTCACGGTACGGATATGACACTAAGTCACGGTGTGGTGATCCTAGTTAGACGACACGTGGGTGTATTCGCGGGCTCAGCGGCTCTTACGTCTGAAGGACAAAGGCGAGGTGCTGGCTATGCTGGTTTCGTAGGCGTGATCCACTCACGTCACTGATGCAGCACTTAGTCATGGGGAGATAATCGTAGGCAGAAGGCACGTGGGTGTATTCGCGGGCTTAGCGGCTCTTATATCTGAAGAACAAGGGCGAGGTGCTGGCTATGTGGGTTTCAGAGACGTAATTCACTCACGGTACGGATAAGGCGCTAGGTCACTGGGTGATGATCGTAGGCAGACGGCACGTTGGTGTATTCGCGGGCTCAGCGGCTCTTATATCTGAATGACAAAGGCAAGGTGCTGGCTATGAGGGTTTCAGAGACGTGGTTCACTCACGGCACGGATACGGATCTTAGTCACGGGGTGATGATCGTAGTCAGACGGCACGTGGGTGTATTCGCGGGCTTAGCGGCTCTTATATCTGAAGGACAAAGACGAGGTGCACTCACGGCACGGATACGGCACTAAGTCACGGGGTGATGGTCATTGTCAGACGGCACGTTGGTGTATTCGCGGGCTCAGCGGCTCTTATATCTGTAGGACAAAGGCGAGGTGCTGGCTATGTGGGTTTCAGAGACGTGATCCACTCACGGCACGGATATGGCACTAAGTCACGGGGTGAAGATCGTGGACAGACGGCACGTGGGAGAATTTGCGGGCTCAGCGGCTTTGATGTCTGAATGACAAAGGGAAGGTGCTGGCTATGTGGGTTTCAGAGACGTGATTCACTCACGGCGGGAATACGACGCTAAGTCACGGGGTGATGGTCGTAGGCAGACGGCACGTGGGTGTATTCACTGGCTCAGCGGCTCTTATAACTGAAGGACAAAGGCGAGGTGCTGGCTACGGTACGGATACGGCGCGAGGTCACTTGGTGATGATCGTAGGCAGGCGGCACGTGGGTGTATTCCTAGAGAACTTGAAAGCGGGGAGCTCTTTCTCTTCTTCAGCATTTTAGCAGTGTTATGCTCTTAGGGAGATCTGTTTCTCTTTGCAACTTCCGTAAAAGTGCCTGGAATGTCAGTTTTATCCCTTTCAGCATCCTGCACTTTCTCACGATCGCTTTCCCGCTCGCTTCCTTCGTTCCTTTTACGTCTTTGTCTTCCTCTACAGAACACAGTCTTGTGTCACCATTGCGGGAGGCTTGGTTTGGTCTTCCCACAGTACTTGAAAGCGGGGAGCTCTTTTTCTTCTTCAGCATTTTAGCAGTGTTATGCTCTTCGGCAGATCTGATTCTCTTTCCAGCTTTCGTAAAAGTGCCGGGAAAGTCAGTTCTATCTCTTCCAGCATTCTGCACTTTCGCCCGATTGCGCTGCTGGTACACTCTCCTCTGTCTTCTTCGTCTTGCCCCGGATTGCTTTCTCGGTCTGCTTGTGAGCTTAGCAAAGCCATCGACTCGGCTGCAATGACGGTTTCATTGACACTATCGCTGTCTGAATCCGAGTCGGAAACACCACCTTTACTTAAGGGCTGGGGACGAACTGTGCATCCCTCTGGTTTATCCGTCTCTTCCTCAATAATTAGTCTGATGACTAGTTTTGCGCTTGAGGCATTACTCTCGACTACAAGGGCCGAGGCACCCACACCTTTAGGAGGGGAGGAGAACATGCTGCAGTCTGAGGCCACCACCGCAGCTGTTGGGTCTTTGGAGTTCACTTTGAAAACACGTCTGCTCCACTCAACGGCAACTTTTAAAGTTGCTAATTACCTTAAAGTTGCAGTTGTCGTCTACCTCTGTCTGCTTTCAGTTCTAAAAAAAACTTTTTATTCTTAAACATCCCCATGAAGTTTTCTTTACTTCCTTCTTTTCAATGTACAGGGTGGCTGATGAATATTGCTACAATGATGAATATTGCTACATTTTTTTTTCGGTGTATGGAATACATTTTTCTTTTATTCATGTTAAATTAAATTATTAAATTAATTATTAAATTATTATTAATTAAATTAATTAATTAATTAATTAAATTAATTATTAAATTATTATTATTAAATAGAAAAAAAGTTATTACATTTTTTTTTGGTAGCGGCTTTCATCAGCCACCCTGTAGGTTGTCTATATGCAAATTTTTTCTTTATTTCCATTTCATGTCATTTAAATATTCTTCTTGGCAAAGTAGTCAATTATTATCCATAATTGTCCTTTTTCCTGTGTAATGCCTGTTTGTGTGCGTTATAAGGAAAAAAAAAAACTTTTTTTATACATCGTCCGAAAGCAAAAAAGTTGAATCTTGAAAAACTTTCAACTTTTCTCCATCCCTCATTAGTGCCCCCATAAAATTGTGAACGCATTTTAAGCTGATAGAAATTCTACTAATCGAAGTTTGCTGTTGTTTCTTGATTTCCCCGTAGAAATGAAATGACGTCAGTACTGACATATATTCACACATACACTCTACATTAACATTTTACTGACACATCTATGGCCGTCCGTCTTTCGTACATGAACACATGAATGTTTATAGATGTCCTGCAATTGTTTTGTGTTTTTTTGTTTTTATTGTCATGCTTTTTAAAATATCCTTGTGTCTGTGTACGAGTTAAGCTTCATTGGAATCCATCGCATCCCATCGGGGGCATGCGAAACATCATCATTATCACTGTAAGACATCATCTTCAATGAAATTGTTCAGCTCATTGTCAACATTGTCATCATCATCACAATCAATGACGACAATGGTAATTGGAGAAATGCACATTGGAATGGCATTGCACTTTTTTATATCAAGCAATGAGAAATTTAAAAAAAATGTTTTGGAGATCTTCAGGGAAAATTTTATGGAAATTTAGGCCTTTAGAGAAAATTTTGTCTTTAGAGAAAATTTCATGGAAATTTTGTCTTTAGAGAAAATTTCATGGAAATTTTGTCTTTAGAGAAAATTTCATGGAAATTTCATCTTTGGAGAAAATTTCATGGAAATTTTGTCTTTAGAGAAAATTTCATGTAAATTTTGTCTTTAGAGAAAATTTCATGGAAATTTTGTCTTTAAAGAAAATTTCGTGGAAATTTTGTCTTTAAAGAAAATTTCATGGAAATTTTGTCTTTAGACAAAATTTCATGGAAATTTTGTATTTAGAGAAAATTTCATGGAAATTTTGTATTTAGAGAAAATTTCATGGAAATTTTGTCTTTAGAGAAAATTTCATGGAAAAATTTGTCTTTAGAGAAATTTTCATGGAAATTTTGTCTTTAGAGAAAATTTCGTGGAAATTTTGTCTTAAGAGAAAATTTCATGGAAATTTTGTCTTAAGAGAAAATTTCATGGAAATTTTGTCTTTAGAGAAAATTTAATGGAAATTTTGTCTTTAGAGAAAATTTCATGGAAATTTTGTCTTTAAAGAAAATTTCATGGAAAAATTTGTCTTTAGAGAAAATTTCATGGAAATTTTGTCTTTAGAGAAAATTTCATGGAAATTTTGTCTTTAGAGAAAATTTCATGGAAATTTTGTCTTTAGAGAAAATTTCATGGAAATTTTGTCTTTAGAGAAAATTTCATGGAAATTTTGTCTTTAGATAAAATTTAATGGAAATTTTATCTTTAGAGAAAATTTTATGGAAATTTTATCTTTAGAGGAACTTTTATGGAAATTTTATCTTTAGAGGAACTTTTATGGAAAATTTGTCTTTAGAGAAAATTTCATGGAAATTTTGTCTTTAGAGAAAATTTCATGGAAATTTTGTCTTTAGAGAAAATTTCATGAAAATTTTGTCTTTAGAGAAAATTTCATGGAAAGCTTGTCTTTAGAGATAATTTCATGGAAATTTTGTCTTTTGAAAAAATTTAATGGAAATTTTGTCCTTAGAGAACATTTTCGTGGAAATTTTGTATTTAGAGAAAATTTCATGGAAATTTTTTCTTTAGAGAAAATTTCATGGAAATTTTTTTCTTTAGAGAAAATTTCATGGAAATTTTTTCTTTAGAGAAAATTTCATGGAAATTTTGTCTTTAGAGAAAATTTCATGGAAATTTTGTATTAAGAGAAAATTTCATGGAAATTTTGTCTTAAGAGAAAATTTTATGGAAATTTTGTCTTTAGAGAAAATTTCATGGAAAAATTTGTCTTTAGAGAAATTTTCATGGAAATTTTGTCTTTAGAGAAATTTTCATGGAAATTTTGTCTTTAGAGAAAATTTCATGGAAATTTTGTCTTTAAAAAATTTCATGGAAATTTAGGCTTTTAGAGAAAATTTCATTGCAAATTTTGTCTTTAGAGAAAATTTCATGGAAATTTTGTCTTTGGAGAAAATTTCATGGAAATTTTGTCTTTAGAGCAAATTTCATGGAAATTTTGTCTTTAGAGAAAATTTCATGGAAATTTTGCGTGGCCTACTAAAAAAGTTGCAGTCTGGCATTTATGTGCAGAATTCCATGATAACTGGCATTCCAAAGATCCGGTCTAAGTATGGAGTCTTGCGCGACTCCTGATATCACTCCATATTACCTCGTTCAATCCTGAGATTAATAGAATGATAAGATCGTGGTCTTTACTAATGACTCCAAGATGGACCCATGGACGGAATTGTGGGTCTTGACCGTGACACTGGACAGGATTAGTAGAGAGATCTGGGAAAGGGTCTACCGCCTTCGAAACTCAGGATTTATGTGGAAAGTATGGTAGCGTTCAAGGACTTGGATTCGAATATTAAAGGTGCTTGGAGCCATATACTGAGTCGCTTAGTGAACTTCGGACTCATGACATAGCGCAGTCTTGGGTTTCTGGATACGTTGGTATTCCAGGATAGGAAAAGGCGTAAGAATATGACAGAAAAGGTTCGTCCGCTGTGAGTAAGCCGGTCATCGATCTTGCAATCGTGGAGAGGAGTCATTGACGAGGTAACATTCTGTACATGAATGCCGAAAGCCCAGGACGGTCTGGGCCACCGATGATCGAAGGAGAACGAAAGAAATGATGACGTTTGATAAGAGATCATTGCAAGTTTCATAATCAGGCACTGTTCAAAGGCTCATATGTCGGCACGTATAATGATTACTGCAGAAGCTGTCTTATGTTTCTTTAGGAGGCGGTTTTTTCGATTTGGCCGATATTGCGGATGTTAATCTTGAAAGTCTCCATTAAAATCTTTCAAAAGTTTATATGTGAGTAGACGCAGAGGATCACAGGTTGGCTAGAGTAGACACCAAGAGGGATGTGGGTTGGTGCCCCTCCCTACTCTCTTCTTATATCTCTTCATCTCATAACATGTCTCTAGGTCTAACAGTGGGCTCAAACAATTTTGTTCCTTAACCTTCACACCTTTTTCTTTTTATACTCTCCATCATAGGATTTCGCCATTCCGTTTGTAACATATCGAAATATTGATCTGAGATCCAACAAAGTATAAATATTCGTGATCGTCTTGGCATTCTAAGCCGATTTTGTCCTGTCCGTCCTTGACTTCATGAGCCGCTAGAGGGCGCAATTAATATATTAATGTAAACGGTTCATGTTTTGAGCCTCTAGAGGGCGCACTTCTTATCCGATTTGGTCGAAATTTTGCATGAAGTGTTTTGTTCTAACTTTCAACAACTTACCTGCCTTACTTGGTAAGGCGCAAATCGGTTCATAACCTGATATAGCTCCAATATAAACCGATATCGGATCTTAATTTTTTGAGCCTCTAGAGAGCGCAATTATCATCAGATTTTGCTGAAATTTTGGTTTTTGCCATCAACAACTGCGCTAAGTATGGTCTTAATCGATTCAACACCTGATATAGCTCCCATATAAACCAATCTCCGATCTTGACTTTATGAGCCGCTAGAGGGCGCAATTAATATCCGATTTGGCTGCAATTTTGCATGAAGTGTTTTGTTTTAATTTCTTTTTACTGCGTCAAGTATGGTCCAAATCGGTTTATTACCTCATATAGCTCCCATATAAACCGATCTTGAATCTTCACTATTTGAGCCGCTAGAGGGCCCAGTTTTTATCCCAATTGGCTGAAGTTTTGCATGAAGTGTTTTGTTTTAACATCTAATCACTGTGCCAAGTATGTTCCAATTTCGTTTCATTACCTGATATAGCTCCCATGTAAACCGGTCTCGGATCTTCACAACTTTAGCCGCTAGAGGGCGTTATTATTATTATATTTGGCAGAAAGTTTGCATGAAGTATTTTGTTTTGACTTTCAACATTTGTGCTTAGTGTGGTCTTAAACAGTTCGTAAACTGATATAGCTACCATATATACCGATCTTGGATCTTAAATTCTTGAGCCTGATCTTGGATTTTAAATCCTTGAGCCTCCAAAATGATATTGAGCTGAAACTTTGCGCAGATTCTTGTTTCCTTCCATAAGCAGGTTAAGCTCGAAGATGGGCTATATCGGACTATATCTTGATATAGCCCCCATATAGACCGATCCGCCGATTAAGGATCTTAGGCCAATAAAAGCCACATTTATTATCCGATTTTGCAGATATTTGGGACGGTGAGTTGTGTTAGGCTCTTCGACATCCTTTGTCAATTTGGCCCAGATCGGTTCAGATTAGGACATAGCTGTCATATAGACCGATTCTCCGACTTAGGGTCTTAGGCCCATTAAAGCCACATTTTTTATCCGATTTTGCTGAAATTTGGGGCAGTGAGTTGTGTTAGGCCCCTCGACGTCCTTCTTCAATTTGGCCCAGATCGGTTCAGATTTGGATATAGCTGTCATATAGATTGATCTGCCGATTTAGGGTTTTGGGCCCATAAAAGGCGCATTTATTATCCGATGTCGCCAAAATTTGGGACAGTGAGTTAAGTTAAGCCCCTCGATATTCTTCTGCCAAATGGCACAGATCGGTCCAGATTTGAATATAGCTATCATATAGACCGATCTCTCGATTTCAGGTTTTGGGCCCACAAAAAACACATTTATTATCCGATTTTGCTGAAATTTGGGGCAGTAAGTTGTGTTAGGCCCTTCGACATTCTTCTTCAATTTGGCTCAGATTGTTCCAGATTTGAATATAGCTGCCATATAGACCGATTTCTCGATTTCAGGTTTTGGGCCCATAAAGGGCGCATTTATTGTCCGATGTCGCCGAAATTTGGTTCAGCGTGTTATGTTAGGTCCTTCGACATTCTTCTTCAATTTGGCTCAGATCGGTCCAAATTTGGATATAGCTGTCATATAGACCGATCTCTCGATTTCGGGTTTTGGGCCCATAAAAGCCACATTCATTTTCCGATTTTGCTGAAATTTGGGACGGTGAGTTGTGTAAGGCCATTTGACATCCTTCGTTAGTTTGGCCCCGATCGGTCCAGATTTGGATATAGCTGCCATATAGACCGATCCTCCAATTTAGGGTTTTAGGCCCATTAAAGCCACATTTATTATCCGTTTTTACTGAAATTTGGGACAGTGGGTCGTGTTAGGCTCCTCGACATCTTTCTGCAATTTGGCCCCGATCGGTCCAGATTTGGATATAGCTGCCATATAGTTATCACAATGCTCCCATATGGCCTTCCACTACCCACTCAATCATTGTTTACCTAGGCTCATGCAATGCTATTCGTCGTAAGGAGCCCTATAGGATATCTCTGTAAGAGCAAATGTCAGTTTAAAGATCATCACTGACTGATCGTGTCCTTGATATATAACAACAAAATATAGAAAATGCACAGCCTTTGCTGTAAGAAAAATATTCTAGAGTTTTTCCAAATATATGCTAAATATTTTCAAGAGTTTGTAGAAAATCTCAAAGATTTTTTTAAATCTTCAATACACTCCATGTTTTTCCAGTCCACATTTATGTCAGTCCACTGTGCCTTGGGAAAGTTGCCTCTGGTATTTGGCAACATTGTTTTTTTATGTTTCCATTTCGATTTAACATTGATTGTCACTTTTCTTAAATCCCTACAAATGTTTCTACTCTCCTGCCAAGGGGAGATTCGCATTTTCAGTCTGGTTGAGATGATTGTTGTTGTTGTTGTTGCTGGTTTGTTTGTTGTTCACTTTTGCTATTACTCCCCGGAATTTACGGGCATTTAAGCTCTAGAACATTGTGTCATTGGGGGATTTTGGATTTTGTATATACAATGTCTTAGCTATTGTATTTTTAGAGAGTTGTTGGCTTTTTGCTAGCCAAAGTTTGTTAAAATAATTCTTTTACAAGGATTTTGGCCAAAATTGCTTTGATTTATTGTAAGAAAGAAGAAACAAACCAACATGGGAAACAAAAACCAAATAAAACTCAAACACACATCAGATTGTGGCAAATATTGAAGAACATTCTTATGAGTTGCATGCTTCGCCTTCCCCAAGTCATTTATTGTCGTCGACAGGTGCCAATTTTACTGTCATTGAAGGAAACATAAAATTGGAAAATTTATGTGATTTCTTTTCTGCTAAAATGGGTCACTTTGATGGGCAGCAAAGGACAAAGAACAATATTCGATTGGATTTGAAGCACTTGCTCTCTTAGCACAGAGAGAGAGAGAGGTCATTTTGTTTGCAACACTTCAATTAGTTTTGGGTGTGTGTGTTTTACGGTATGTGTCAATAGATGGTATTGGTCAAACGGAGGAGTTTATTAAATGTCAAATGGTTCTTTGGGACCTGGTGAAATTTTTCTTTTTTATAACTGCTGTTTGTTAGTTGTGAGATATGGAAACTAATAAAAGTTTAATATAAAAGAGTTTTCGGGGCAATACAGGTGAAGGTGGTTTGTTTAAGTCAGAATAGGGCAAATATAAGCAAATCTATGTCCTAAACTAAGGAGTTGTTTTCGGATATAAACAAAAGTTGGAGGCTCTGCAAACAAAAGGCTAATTTTCCCATGAACACTACATTAAGAAACAGGTGCAAACTTCTAACATGTCAAGGAGTGTTGTCCGATTCAAGTTTAAGCTCAATGAGAAGAGACCTTTTTCTCATCATAGCCGAGTCCGAATGGCGTGCTACAGTGCGCAATCGCTTAGGGGAGAAGTTTTTACATGGCATAGTACCCCACAAATGTCGCCAGCTTTAGGAAGGCATACCACCACTAAATATTTGTTGATATTCTTGCCAGGATTCGAACTCAGGCGTTCAGCGTCAGAGACAGGCATGCTAACCTCTGCGCTATGGTGGCCTCCTGCGAACAAAATGTATATTTTTTGAGGGATACAATTTTTCTGAATTTTTTTTTTAAAGCAACATTTCGATCTCTCTCGTCCTTCCCTCAGCATCCATTGTATTCAGATTGGAACTGCAGTGGCTCAGTTCCGAATAAAGAACTCTGCTACGTTTCATATTCAACATCTCTTCTTTACCTTTTCTGCTGTCTTCATATTTAAGTCTTAGTGATTCTGATACAGTCCAGTAAGGAGTAGAAGTTGTTTATAGCCATAAGGCTAATTTGCAAAACAATTTCGAATCGAAGACTTAGACCAGGTATTTCGCCTTTTTTAAAAGAAGCCGTATATAGCCTTAAGGCTAATTTGCAAAACAATTTCGAATCGAAGACTTGGTCCAGGTATACCGTCTTTCTTAAAAATTGCAGAGCAATGCTAATGAACGCATCGACGGGCGTTCAAGTTTCGCTATTTTATATTTCCGAGTGAAAAACACCCAAGAAATTTTTCTTGAGTTCGTCTTCAACCCAATTCCCGTTGCCCATCTTAATAGTATCCTTAGCGATAGTGTCCTCGGCAACTGTCGATAGTCTTTTCAATGACAGCAAAAGTCTGCTCAACGACATTTTCTTCTTTGTCAGCCTCTTTACCGCCAGTCTCCTTATCCATTGTCTCTTCAACGGCAGTCTCTTAGCGAAACTCCTTTCTTCTCAGCGACTGCTTCCTCAGAGACACACTGCCCGGCGACCGTTGCCCAAACAACAGACTCCTCAACGACATTCTTCTATGCGAGTCGACAGTTTTCTAAGCTATAGTCTCTTCAATGACGGTTTCCCCAGTAAAAGTCCTTTCGGCTAAAGTTTCCTCAACGAAAGTCTTTTCGACATCCTCCTTAGGTTTAGTCTTCTCAGCGACATTCCCCTCAGTTACAGACTCCTTACAGACAGTCTCTTTAGCAACAGTCTCTTCAACGAAAATATCCTAATCGACAATCTCTTCATCGACAGTCTCCTCATCGACAGTGTCCTCATTGACAGTTTTCTGAGGGGCAGTCTTCTTGGCAATATTCTCCTCACCGACAGTCTTCTTAACTACAGTCTATTGAACAATAGTTTATTTAGCAATAGTTTCCTCAGCGAAAGTCTCCTCATCGACAGTCTCCTTAGCGAGTGTTACCTCAGCCACCATTTTCTTATCGAAAGTCAGCTCAGCGACAGTTTCCCAGGAGACAGTATGCTCAGCGACAGTCTCCTTAGCTACAGTTTCTGCAACGACGGTTTCCTCACTGTATTCTAACAGACAGTCTCCTCATCGACAGTCTGCTCATTGACAGTTTCCTCATCTGGGGTCTATTCAACGACGGTTTCCTCAGTGGCAGTGTTTCCTAAGCTATGGCTATAGTTTCCTAAGCCACAGTCTCCTTAGCGACAATCTCTTCATTGACAGTCTCCTCTTCGACAATCTCCTCAACTACGGCCTCTTCAACGACGGTTTCTTCAGTAACAGTCTTTATGGCTAAAGTTTTCTCTGCGACAATCTCCTTAACGCCAGTCTCTTCAAGAAAAGTCTTCTCAGCGATATTTTCCGCAGTCACAGTCGCCTCAGTCCAAGTCTTCTCACCGACAGTCTCCTTGGCAACAGTCTCTTCAATGACAATGTCCTCATCGACAGCCTCCTCACCGATAGTTTCCTTAGCGAGTGCTACCTCAGCCATAATATCCTTGGCAAATGTCTGCTCAGCGATAGTTTCCCAGGAGACAGTCTTCTCAACGACATTCACCGAGAGTCTCCTTAACTGCAGTCTCCTTAATTGCAGTCTCTTCAACGACAGTTTTCTTAACGATAGTTATTTATGTAACAATTCTTCAGCGAAACATTCCTCAGCGACATCCTTTGACAGTTTTCTCCGCGGCAGACTCTTCTGCGACATTCTCCTCACTGATAGTCTCCTTAGCTTCAGTCTCTTCATCCACGGTTTCCTCAGCCAAAGTCTTCACGACATGTTCCTTAGCTTCAGTCTCCTTAGCAACAGTCTCTCCAACGATATCTTCTTTAGCGATAGTTTCCGCAGCGGCAGAGTCCTTAGTACAGTCTCCTTATTGACAGTCTTCTTAGCGAATGTTACATCAACGACAATTTGCTCAGAGACAGTCTTTTTAACGACATTCTCTTCAGTCACTGTGTCCTCACCTACAGTAGCTTAGCTAAAGCCTCTTCATCGAACGTCTATTTAGCGATAGTTTCCTCAGCGACAGAGCCCTTAGCGACAGTCTTCTCATCGTAAGTCTCCTCGTCGTAAGTCTCCTCGCCGTAAGTCTCCTCCACATCGACAGCCCCTAGCGACAGTATCCTTAGCGAATGTTGCCTCAATGACCATTCCTTAGCGAAAGTCTGGTCGGCGATAATTTCCTAGCGACAGTCTCTTTAACTTCAGACTCTTCAACGATGGTTTCCTCAGCCACAGTCTTTTCGTCTCAAGGTTCCTTAGCGAAGGCCTTCTATACGGTATCCTTCTTTGCGACAGTCTCCCCGGAGAAAGTCTTCACAGCGGCATTCACCTCAGCCACAGTCTCCTCACGGCCTCTCCTACGACAATCTCCCCCTCCACATCTTTTTTATAGACAGCCAACTTTTCGACAGTCTGCTCATCGACAGTTTCCTCACTGACAGTTTCCACACTGACAATTTCCTCACTGTCAGTTTCCTCTTGGTACTGGTACTTAGCGATCATTTCCTCAAAGTCAGTCTTCTTAGCGACATACTCCTCAGCCACTATCGCAGTCTCCTCCTGATAGGCATCTTCGACATCTTTCTGCAATTTGGCCCAGATCGGATCAGATTTGGATATAGCTGCCATATAGACCGATCTCTCAATTTAAGGTCTGTGGCCCCTAAAAGGCGCATTTATTGTCCGATTTCGCCGAAATTTGGGACAGTGAGTTGTGTAAGGGCCTTCGTCATCCTTCTTCAATTTGGGCCGCATCGGTCCAGATTTGAATATAGCTGCAATATAGACCGATCCCTCGATTTAAGGTTTTGGGCCCATTAAAGGCGCATTTATTGTCCGATGTTGCCGAAATTCGGGACATGGGTTAATGTTAGGCCCTTCCACATCCCTCTTCAATTTGGCCCAGATCGGTTCAGATTTGGATACAGCTGCCATATAGACCGATCTCTCGATTTAAGGTTTTGGGCCCATAAAAGGCGTATTTATTGTCCGATTTCGCCGATATTGGGGACAACGAGTTGTGTAAGGGCCTTCGACATCCTTCTTCAATCGGTCCAGATTTGAATACTGCTTCTATATAGACCGATCACTCGACTTAAGGTTTTGGGCCCATAAAAGGCGCATTGATTGTTCGATGTCGCCAAAATTTGGGACAGTGAGTTGTGTTAGGGCCTTCGACATCGTTCTTCAATTTGGCCCAGATCGATCCAGATTTGAATATAGCTGCTATATAGACCGATCTCTCGATTTAAGGTCTTGTGCCCCTAAAAGATGCATTTATTGTCCGATTTCGCCGATATTGGGAACAGTGATTTGTGTTAGGGCCTTCGATATTTGGCCCAAATAGGTTCAGATTTGCATATGCTATGGGGGCATTAATTATGCATTTTTTCCAGGATTATGACAAAAGGTGGTTTAGATATATACTCAAGGTGGAGGGTATCCGAAGTTCGGCGCTGCCGAACTTAATGTCATTTTACCTGTTCATCACCAATTTGTTGCTGTCACTTTTAGTTTTTGAACATTTATAACCTTTTTTGCCCTTACCCAAGTGGTTCATCATCAATAATTGTAAAATGAGGTGGTATCTTCGACATTAATTATAATCGGTAGTAAATGTCAAACATTGGCTTGAAGATAGTTTCTTTTTTTGCCACAAAATGTCAAATAAAATGTTTTTTTTTGCTGTTTAGAATTCGATGAAACATTGCTGGGGTAGGGGGTTCATAGGAAGAAGAAAGATATTAAAATAAATTATAGACGTTATTACGAAGTTAGTTTTTGTTTGAACTTTGCATGTTTATTTGCCAAAATTATTGCTAAAAATACTAAAATGTACATCGGCCATTAGTCGAACAGTGACTACCCCATTTTAGTTGCAAAATATCTCCTCCAGCTGCTGAATTTTATATTTTTGCGTTGTACTGAAAATGAAAATAGATAGCTGTAATAAAGATGACTTTGATAAAGGTAATCTATTGGCAAATTCATTGGTTAATGTGTTAGAGAGGGTTTTGGGGGCTGACCATGATGTGGTAATAAAAATTTTTCAACTTTTGGGTAGGAAAATGGATAATTATTACGAGTTTTGTTTCCAAAATGTTGAGAGGAAGCAGCAACACTCGATGTTTGTTTCGAACTGAATATTGTAGTCTATGGTGTAGTTGTTGTTGTAGCAGGCTAGGCTAGACTCAAATGAAGGAGCTCTTCTGTTTGAATTGGTTGCATTCAGAGTGATTTGGTTGAAAGTTGGTTTGGTTTTGGTACTAAAAAGTACTAATTAGATTATTTGCTCTTACGGTGAACGGAGACGGGTAAAATTTGTAATAATGAACGTAGTCTTGAGAAAAAACCGAAAAGTTGTTCCAAGTACGAAATGCTGAACTCGTAACAGGAGTGGAAGAAAACGTACCTAAGTGCTGTAATTGGTACTTTCTTTATAGATTGAGCTACAACTCTGAAATTTGGGATGCAGGTACATCTTGGCAGTATGTACCGGGCAACTATAAGATTTTGTTGATGTTCGTACATTTTGGTACTAAAACGTAGAAAATGGTACCTTCTTTACAGACTGAATTACAGCTCTGAAAATTGGGATACAGGTAAGTCTTGGCAGTATGTACCGGGTGATAAAAAGGTGATGTTTTTGGATATCCGTACATTTTGGTACCAAAACGTACAAAATGGTACTTTCTTTACAGACTGGGCTAGACTGGCAAAATTAAATAACTTTGTAAGAATAAATTTAGTCTTAACAAAAATACGAAACGTTTTTCCGTACGAAATGCTGAAATCGTACCAGGAGTGGAAGAAAATGTACCTAAGTGCTGTAATTGGTACTTTCTTTATATATTGAGGTATATCTGTGAAATTTGAAATCGGCAGTATGTACCGGGCAACAGGAAGAACATTTTGATATTCGTACAATTTGGTACCAAAACGTACAAAATGGTACTTTCTTTGCAGACTAAGCAACAGCTCTGAAAATTGGGATGCAGTTAAATCTTGGCAGCATGTACCGGGAGAAAAAAAGGTTTTATTTTGGATATTCGTACATTTTGGTACCAAAACGTACAAAATGGTACTTTCTTTACAGACTGAGCTAGTGCTCTGAAATTTTGGGATATAGGTTCATCTTGGCAGTATGTGCCGGTTGACAAACCGGTTTTGTTTTTGGATATTCGTACATTTTGGTACCAAAACGTACAAAATGGTGCTTTCTTTACAGACTAAGCTACAGCTCTGAAAATTGGGAGTAGAGGAATTTTTGAAATTTGGGCATTTAGGTATTAAAACCTACAAAATGGTACTTTATTTACGGATTGAGCAAAATATCTCAAAATTGCAAAACAGTTACACCTTGACGGTATATATCAGCCGTCTAGAGTTTTATTTGCCCTCCACCATAGGATGGGGGTATACTAAGTTCGTCATTCTCTACTCCTCGAAATATTCGTTTCAGACCCCATAATGTATATATATTCTTGATCGCCATGATATTTTATGTCGATCTAGCCATGTCCGTCCGTCTGTCCGTCCCTCT
Organism: Stomoxys calcitrans; assembly: GCF_963082655.1. Classification (NCBI taxonomy): domain Eukaryota; kingdom Metazoa; phylum Arthropoda; class Insecta; order Diptera; family Muscidae; genus Stomoxys; species Stomoxys calcitrans. The sequence goes on from NC_081555.1 coordinate 35,706,702, forward strand.
GTCCATCCCTCCGTCCGTCTGTCTGTCAAAATCACGCAAACTTTCGAAGGAGTAGAGCTAGCCGTTTGAAATTTTGTAAAAATGCTTCTTATTTGTGTAGGTCGGTTGGGATTGTAAATGGGTCATAGCGGTCCATGTTTTGATATAGCTGCCATATAAACCGATATTGGATCTTGACTTCTTGGGTCTCTAGAGGGCGCAATTCTTATTCGATTGGAATGAAACCTTGCACGGCGTGTTTTGTTATGATTTCCAACAACTGTGCCAAGTATGGTTGAAATCGGTCTATAACCTGATATAGCTGCTACATAAACCGATCTTGGGTCTTGACTTCTTGAGCCTCTAGAGTGCGCAATTCTTATCCAAATGGAATAAAATTTTGCACGACGTTTTTCCCTATGACTTCCAACAACTGTCCCAAGTATGGTTCAAATCGGTCTATAACCTGATATAGCTGCCATATAAACCGATCTTGGGTCTTGACTTCCTGAGCCTCTAGAGTGCGCAATTATTATTCGATTTGGTTGAAATTTTGCATGAGGTGTTTTGTTATGACATTAAACAACTGTGCGAAGTATGATTGAATGCGGTTCATAACCTGATATAGCTGCCATATAAACCGATCTTGGGTCTTGATTTCTTGAGCCTCTGGAGTGCGCAATTCTTATCCGATTGCAATGAAATTTCGCACATAGTGTTTTGATATCACTTTCAACAACTGTGCTGAGTATGATTGAAATCGGTCCATGTTTTGATATAGCTGCCATATAAACCAATCCTGGGTCCTGACTTCTTGAGCCTCTAGAGTGCGCAATTCTTATCCGATTATAATGAAATTTTGCCCGACGTATTTTGTTATGATACCCAACAACTGTGCCAAGTATGGTTCAAATCGGTCTATAACCTGATATAGCTGCTATATAAACCGATCTTGGGTCTTGACTTCTTGAGCCTCTAGAGTGCGCAATTCATATCCGATTTGGCTGAAATTTTGCATGACATATTTTATTATGACTTCCAACAACTGTTCCAAATAGGGTTCAAAAGGGTTCAAAATCTTGTATAGCTGTCATATAAACCCATCTGGGATCTTGACTTCTTGAGCCTCTAGAGGTCGCAATTATTATCCGATTTGCCTGAAATTATGTACGACGGATCCTCTCATGACCATCAACATTTGTGTTTATTATGGTCTGAATCGGTCTTTAGCCTGATACAACTCCCGTATAAATCGCCCCCAAAGGGCGCAATTCTTATTCGAATTGGCTGACATTTTATACAGGTCTCCAACACATAATTTAATTGTGGTCCAAACCGGGCCATATCATGATATCGCTCTAATAGCAGAGCAAATCTTTTCTTTTATCCTTTTTTCCCCTAAGAAGAGATGCCGGGAAAATAACTTGACAAATGCGATCCATGGTGGAGGGTATATAAGATTCGGCCCGGCCGAACTTAGCACGCTCTTACTTGTTCTTCTTCAGTATTTTAGCAGTGTTATGCTCTTCGGGAGATCTGATTCTTTTTCCAGCTTCCGTAGAAGTGCTTGGTATGTCAGTTCTATCCCTTCCAGCATCCTGCACTTTTGCCCGATTACGCTGCCGGTACATACTCCTCTGTGTCTTTCGTCGTGCACCGGATCGCTTTCCAACACGCTTCCTTCGTTTCTGTTCCGACTTTGTTTCCCTTCAAAGGACACTGTCTGGTGTCTCTACTGCGGCGGGCTGGCTTGGTCTTCCCAGAGTACTTGAAAGCGTGGAGCTCTTTATTTTCTTCAGCATTTTAGCAGTGTTATGCTCTTCGGGAGATCCGATTCTTTTTCCAGCTTCCCTAGAAGTGCTTGGAATGTCAGTTCTATCCCTTCCAGCATTCTGCACTTTCGCCTGATTACGCTGCCAGTACATACTCCTCTCTCCCCTTCGTAGTGCACCGGATTGCTTTCTCGGTCAGCTTGTTAGCATAGCCATCGCTCACTTCTGCCGTCATCCTGATGCCATCATCTCTCGATTTGGCTGCGATTACTGTTTCATTGACACAGTCTCTGTCTGAATCCGAGTCAGAAACACCACCTTTACTTAAAGGCTGGGGACGAACTGTGCATCCCCCTGGTTTATCCGTCTCTTCTTCATTAAGTAGTCTGACGACTAGTTGTGCGCTTGCAGCATTACTCTCGACTACAGGTGCCAAGGCACCCACACCTATAGGAGGGGAGGATAAGAAGCTACGGTCTGACGCCACCACCGCAGATGTTGAGTCTTTGGAGTCCATTTCGAGCCTACTCCTAAAGGCTTTAAAATTTTATCGTAATAGGTAGTACCTATTCCGAAATACGCATGTATATCTTTTTTTTCTTTGAGGAGCGAAATGAAAACTCGTCCGCTTCACTCAACGGCCATCTGCCTGTCTAATAAGGGTAAAATTTTACCCCAATCCTTGGTGCAGGGTGTATAAGATTCGGCCCGACCAAACTTAGCACACTTTTACTTGGTTTAAAATTTTGAAGTTCCAAGAAATTTATGAGCTTCTACAATTCTTTGATGAACTCAAAAGCCATAAATATTGAAAATGAAGGCAACGTTCTTGCCGTTTTGACTATGATGATTGTTCCATGATGATACCATCGCCAAAATCCATCATTAGACCCATGCCACCCTTAAAATATGGCAAAGGGCAATAATATTTGCAAATAAGAAAACTTTACCTTGTCAAAGAATAAATAAATAAAATAAAAACGCAAAAGGTTAACCCAAACGTCTATGGGGGTATGGAAGGATTGGCGGGGCATCAAATGAGAACCTTGGCAAAAGGCGAAAAAGATGTAGAAAACATTTATTTCATGGATGGTGGCATACGAATGCGGAAAACCAGGCTGCTTGCGAGCCCCATAGTCAACCCGGCATATTGTGCAAAAAGGACACAAATGTCATAAACAAATTAGCTGATATCAATCGTTGTCATAAAAAAGGCCAAGCCAAAAGAAGACAAACTTTGTCAATTCAGTTTCTGTAACGAGAAAAATGACTGGGCTGGCTTGCCAACCCCACAACCCCCAGAAGGCAGGGCAGCAGCGACAGGTAGTCAAATATGGATGTTGATGACGATGAACAAAGAAGCCAACCCACTCACTCGGTGGCCCATAGACAATGGAGACAGAATGGAGCCACAGCAGAAGGCCAACTTTCATCCACTGTGGATGGTGAGGATGGATGGAAGTTTGGCTTGGTTGTTTTTCTCCTCATTGCCTTGCCGAATGTTTTATTTCCACTTTTGCAAATGTCAGTTATGTTAAATAATTTGCCAGCCCCGATGTTCATCGCCATAATGACGCAGATAAGCAATGACGCCGTTGGCTTAAATTGTACACGTAAACGTAAATTAAATTCGCATTTGCACCCTTCGACGACGATATTAGATGGGGTCCTCCTGTGTAAAGTTTTGCAAATAATGGCAAATTAGAATTAAGATTTAAATCAAATGATAAGAATAATCGTAAACGTTTGGCACAATGACACCGTCAAAGGGGCCAGGTGGTAGTTGTTTATTGCTCAAACAAGTATGGGGGGAGGTAGAATGGGCATTAAGGTTTGCGTGTTTTATCTGAAAGTTGTGAGTTTATAGATGATAGACTGTTAAAATTCAGTTATAAAACAGAATGGGGGGGCAGGAGTAGCTTATGGCATGGGAAATAGGCAGAATAGATAGATAGCCTTAAACGATTGATTTCAAGCCCAAACCACTGTGAGTTGTCCGTCTCATGTGTTTTCGAAATTACGAGGCAATGATAGCTTTTTTGGTCAAATCGCTTACAGTCTCTGACTAGGAGATCGAACCAGAGTTCAGGGAACCCTTGCAAATACTGACATTGCCTGCAGGACGCCTAGCACATGGAATCCACAGTAGACCTTACGAGCGAAATCCTGATATGGGATCATAAAGCTCCAAATATGATCATATCTGATCAATTTTTGGCTAGATTTGAATTTTCGATAGCTACCAGAACCCATTGTTCAGTGAAATGCGTTTTTTGTAGGCTAAAAACCCTAAATCGAAAGATAGATCTAAGATAAGAAATGATCCATTCCAACGTAGAAAAGAACTCAAGCTAATTTAGGCAAGGCTAACTTATTGAGAAGGAGTACTGTCCTCCAAGAGTGATAACGGAGAACTTATCCTAAACAGCTCCATTAAAAATGTTGCCCATGAAAATTCGATTAAGGAACAGCTAGCGAACTTCACTCAATAAATGAATGCTGCCCCATTCAAGTTTAATCTCAACAAAATGGCACCTTTTTTATATGCTAACGGTGACTTACCCTGGGGGAATCGATGAATGTGACACATATTGCCTTTTTAACACGAAGTCTATCCAGCAGACGTAGGTTTAAAATGGGACATGCTGTGGCCATTGGTCCACGACCAGCACCAGTGTTGCAGACACCAATTAAGCAAAGAAAGAAAAAGTCACCACCTATCCAAGGACTGGAAAGGTCCCCTGCCAGAGCCCAAGAGACTGACCACTTCGTGCACCACTCGGAGGAGCACCTATCTACACCCACAAGTGTGTTGACTCGGTATATGGAAACTGTGGTCATGCGTGATATCATTGTGTATCCGGTCGGAATCAGGCTTCGAGATTCTGTTCACTTCCTGGCAGGCTGAAGCGCATCTTCCGAAGGATCACGAGTCTACAGTTTTCCTGCGTATCCACCCACACATGACCGTGGGACCAACCAGTTGTCCTGCGTATCCACGCTCACATGACTGTGGGTAGGATCTCATCGCATCGGCTTCAAGAACAATCCATTTTGCCTACTTTTACCTCTCTAAGATGAGTCTGCAAGTTTACCCAGTTCAAAAACCCAACTGCCCAAGATTGAAAGCCTGTCCCGCTGTAGAACGAGGACTGTGAACGAAGCAAGTGTTCGATCGCCTCCTCTTAAAACTCTAACAGACAGCTTCTTAAGCTTATGATTTTTCGGACACTGTCCCATTATGTTTCTTAAACATACCTGTTCAGATTCTTGCCTCTTAACCGACTCCGTGCTGGCAATCCACCATTCTATGTTCGATAGGTCGATATATATATGGCAAATATGCAAGACAGGTGACTGGTACGCTCGTCGAGGACGAAATTCTCCTAGCAACTTCTCCATCTGTCGGCCTTAGACCAGAAAGAGTTGCCATCTGGCATTGATGTAAAGAATCCCAACTCGCCATAGAATCCACTCTTGTTCAGTAGCTCGACAAATGGCATGTATTGCCTTGTGGAAGATGTCGTAGTTTGAAGCAAGAATGGCAACTGGACGCTAACCAAGAACGAGTTATTTTTGAGCTATTCATGCGCCATCATGTTTAATGCAATACTATCGTCACCCAAATCAAGACCTAGACCGCCGCCATACTGTCCACATAATTCCTAAGTTTTAATAGCGGTAAATAACGGTTTATTTGATTCGTGTATAACCACTGGATATGGTCCGAGGTCTCCCGTATTCCTTTCTCTTCCTTTCTAGGGTATCGCAATGGCCCAAAGAGGCCTCCGAGTTAACTTACCTTATGGTGATCAACCCATTCAACCTAACTTATCCTAAATCCCTTACCAGGATTTTACTTCGTAGGCCACCGTAGCGCAGAGGTAAGCATGTCCGTTTTTGATGCTTAACACTTGGGTTCGAATCCTGGCGAGATCATCAGAAAAAAAATTTCAGCGGTGGTTTTTCCCTCCTAATGCTGGCAACATTTGTAAGGTACTATGCCATGTAAAACTTTCTCTCCAAAGAGGTGTCGCACTGCGGCACGCTGTTCGGACTCGGTTTTAAAAAGGAGGCCACTTATCATTGAGCTTAAACTTGAATCGTACTGCACTCATCGATATGTGAGAAAGTTTGCCCCTTTTGCTTAATAAAATATTCATGGGCAAAATTTGCATTTGCAAACTGATTATCGGATTTGACTTCCTGAAATCTTAGAAGCCGACATTATCACCTGATTTGGCTGAAATTTAGCCCAAAACCCCATCTTATGACTTGCAATATTAGTGTCAAGTTTTATCCGAATCGGTCAATATGGTGATATAGGCCCCCTAGGTACCGATATCCCGATATGAATTCTTGAGACCAAAATAATTCAAATACAAAATCAGTTAATAAAGGTAAATTTTTAGCGGAATCCATGGTAGTGATTATCGGCCGGTCCGAATCGTGGTCCATATATTGGTCCATATATTTTTCTCTCAAACACTCCAAGTACTGCCTCATCTGCTTTCGCAAGTACCCATGCCTCGGAGACACATAAGAGCATGGGTAGTATCAGTGACTTGTATGGTGTAATTTTTTTCTGTCGAGAGGTGGCTTTGCTACTCATCTGCTTGCTCAGTTCAAAATGGCATCTGTTAGTTAATATTATCCTTTGTTTCATTTCCATTTCAAAACTGGTGTAATTTTTCTCAGTAACGGCGGTGTCGAGGTAGAAAAAGTTGCTGACTATCTCAAAGTTGTAGTTTTCCAACTTTCTCCATTTTCTTTATTTGCTCGGGTTTATAGGGCTTTGTGGGAGTTGATATTATCCACTTTGTCTTATCTCGATTTACTGCCAAATCCATTTTCGTTGATTCTCTTTCGATACTTCCAAAGGCTGCAGTTGCTACTTTCGGTAAACGACCTACGATGTCGATGTCATCGGCATAGGCAAGTAGCATATGTTCTCTTGTGAGTAGTGTGTCATGCCTTTTTGCACCTGCATTCCGCATAATCTTCTCCAGCAGTATATTAAAGAGATCACATGATAGGCAGTATTCCTGTCTGAAACTTCGTTTGGTATTAAACGGTTCGGAGAGATTCTTTCCTATACTGTGGAGCATTTATCAGCAAGCGTCATCCTGCAAAGTCGTATCAGTTTTGCAGGGATACCAATCTCAGACAAGGCTTGAAGTACCTTTGAAGGTAAAGGGCTGTCGAAGGCGACTTCGTAGTCAACGAAATTATGGAAGGTGTTGACTTGTCCCTCTCGGGTCTTTTCAAAGATTTGTCGCAGTGTGAATATCTGGTCTGTGGTGGATTTACCAGGTCTAAAGCCACACTGATACAAAAAAAAAAAAAAAAAAATAAAAATTTTTGCCCATGAACATTCCACTAAGGAACTGGGTCAAACTTCTCAGATATCAATGAGTGCAGTCCGATTCAAGTTTTAAGGCTCAATAATAAGGGGCCTCCTTTTTAAAGTCGAGTCCGAACGGCGTGCCGCAGTGCGACACACAAATGTTGCCAGCATAAGGAGGAGAATACCACCGCTGAAAATTTTTCGGATGGTCTCGCCAGGATTCGAACCCAGGCGTCATAGGCGAACATGCTAACCTCTGCGCTACGGTGGCCTCCGTAGCCACACTGATAGGTCCCAATTATTTCGTTGACTTTAAATTTTAATCTTTCACAAAGTACGATGGAGAGCAGACTTATTTCTCTGTGGTTGGCGAATGCCATCTTAACTTTCTTACCTACGGGAGATAATAAGCTGAGGTTCCAATCATAAGGTATGCGTTCTTCATATGCCTTATCAGCGTGTCGCCTTCGGTCTTAAATAGTTCAGACGGCAACCCATCGGCTCTTGCTGCCTTGCTGTTTTTCAGCCGGGTTACTGCTACATGGATCTCGTTTTGACTTCTGTATTCTCAGCACCCTATCTATGTCAGTTACCGGATTTCCTTCTTCATCTCTGCAGATGAATATGTCTGTGTCAAAGCCATTGGTTTGATATTTTATTATTTGGTAGAATTTTTGGACTTAATTCTGCTTGCTGAACATCTTGATGCGCTCACACTCATGTCTTTCCATTTCCTTTTTCTTTTTGAGGAGGAGACGTTTCTCCTTCCTTCTTTTCTTCTGATACCTCTCCTTCACCTGGTGCATTGCTACTGTCTGTTGTGTTGCCCTGTATGCCGCATTCTTGGCTTCAGAAGCTTTTTGGCTTTACTGGTCGTACCATGGGTTCCTTGGGGGAGACTTCCGGTACCCAAGTACGGATTTCACGGCTCTTTCCATGGAGTGAGCAATAGTTTGTAATTGCGCTGCCAAACTATCGAGCTTTACTTTCTTCAAGCAATTGGGTCAGCCGAGTGGGGTATGCCGTTGCCACCTGTTGTGTTTGCAGTTTTTCGACATCCAGCTTCCGTCCACTGTCAAATCGTATTTTGCTCGCCACAGTAAGACGTTTTCGAAACTTTGCACACGTCTAAGTTTTACCCCTCGCTGGTTGAATGCCTTCCATTTATCACAACATGATCTCGGTTTCTGGTGTTTTGCTCTGGTGACAGTCATGTGGCCGTGTAAATCCTTCGATGTTTAAATCTGGTACTGCTAACTGCCATGCTCTTTGGCGCGGCGAAGTCTATTAGCCTCAAATCATTATCGGAAGTTTATTCGTGTAGGCTACATTTTCCGAATGTTGGGCCAAAGATATTTTCCCTAGGCTATGTTAAATTTAAGTGGCAGTCTACCATCAGACTCACTTAGACGTTTTCGTCCATTGTGATACCAGGGGAACAAAAGAAGGAAGATGCCTTCTAGCTCCTATTTTCGCATTTAAATCTCCCAAAACGATTTTAATGTAATGGGCGGGAGATATTCTCTTTCTAGGCGCTCCTAAGTCTCTACGTCCTTATCTTTGGACGTTGGGGCATGGGCCAAATTCATGCCTCTTTTCATGGCAGCTTTAATATAGGGCGTCATCACTCGGTTTGATTGTGGAGTCCTTCCCGAGCCATCGCACATCCTGTATGGCAGTAATATCTGCGCTGTACTTCTCCAATACATCCACCAGTGCGTACACTGCACCCTTTCCATAAAGAGTGCGAACATTCCAGGTGCAGATATGCAAATCATGATCTTTAAAACGTTTGCGGTGGTCGTCAACATAGGGGGAATCGGTTTTTATTCTTCTTCGTTTTTTCACCGTACTTTCTTTAAGTTTTCCGGGTGATGGGCCACCATAGCGCAGAGTTTAGCATGTCCACCTATGCGGACATGCCTGGGTTCAAATCCTGAAGGCACCATCAGAAAAAAAATTTAAGCGGTGGTTTTCCCATCCCAATGCTGGCAACATTTGTGAGGTATTATGTCATGTAAAAACTTCTCTCCAAAGAGGTGTCGCACTGCGGTACGCCGTTCGCAATGGGCTATAGAAAGCAGGCCCCTTATCATTGAGCTTAAAATTTGAATCGGACAGCACTCATTGATTTGGGAGATGTTTCTCCTGTTCCTTAGTGGAATATTCATGGGCAAAATTTGCAATTTGGGCTACTAACCCAACGTCCAACCTATCTTTTTATACCCACCACCGAAGGATGGGGGATGGGGATGGATGTAACACATCGAAATATCCATGTCCGACCCTATTAAGTATATATATTCTTGATCAGCGTAAAAATCTAAGACGATCTAAGACGACACGTCCGTCCGTCTGTATGTCTGTCTGTCTGTTGAAATCACGCTATAGTCTTCAAAAACAGAGATAATGAGCTGAAACTATGCACAGATTCTTTTTTAGTGCATAAGCAGGTTAAGTTCGAAGATGGGTTTTATCGGACTATATCTTGATATAGCCCCATATAGACCTATCCGCCGATTAAGGGTCTTAGGCCCATAAAAGCCAAATTTATTATCCGATTTTGCTGAAATTGGGGACAGTGAGTTATGTTAGGCCTTTCGACATCCTTCCTTAATTTGGCCCAGATTGGTCCAGATTTGGATATAGATGCCATATAGACCGATTCACCGATTTTGGGTCTTTGGCCCATATAAGCCAAATTTATTATCCGGTTTTGCTGAAATTTGGGACAGTGAGTGGTGTTAGGCCCTTCGACATCGTTCGTCAATTTGGCTCAGATCGATCCAGATTTGGATATAGCTGCCATATAGACCGATCTTCCGATTTAGGGTCTTAGGCCCATAAAAGGCGCATTAATTGTCCGATGTCGCCGAAATTTGGCACAGTGAGTTAAGTTAAGCCCCTTGACATACCTCTGCATTATGGCACGGGTCGGTCCAGATTTGAATATAGCTGCCATATAGACCGATTACTCGGTTTTAGGTTTTGGGCCCATAAAGAGCGCATTTACTGTGCGATGTCGCTACAATTTGGTATAGTGAGTTGTGTTAGGCCCTTCGACATCCTTCTCTCCGATCTCTCGCATTTATTGCGATTGCCGAAATTTGGGATAGAGAGTTAAGTTAAGACCCTCCACATATTTTTGCAATTTGGCCTAGATCGATCAAGATTTGCATATAGCTGCCATATAGACCGATAAAAAAGGCGCATTTATAGTCCGATTTAACTGAAATTTGTCACATTGACTTATGTTAGGTTTTTCGACATCCATGTTGTATATGGTTCAGATCGGTTTAGTTTTAGATACAGCATCGGATCATTTTTCGACATAGCTGCTATGGGACATAAGGTATGCAATTTTCACCGGATTTTGATGAAAGGTGGTTTACATATATACCCGAGGTGGTGGGTATCCAAAGTTCGGCCTGGCCGAACTTAACGCTTTTTTACTTGTTACGATTCTATAGGTGAAGTCGAGCCACTTTTTAGCTCACTAGCTTAAACGAATGTTAAATTTTGTGTCCTCATTTGAGCTGAAGGAAGACCAAGATAAGCTCGGATTTTGCCAACATCTGCAAGTCACCCCTATTTGATAGGTATGCCGTTTATAATTGGAACTTTGGATATTTGCAATATGAAATTAACCTACATATGTTTTATGTATGAAGAACTATGTAAAGAAAAGATTAAAGAAATATCCTATGTGTGCAATGGTTCGTTACCAAAGTAGGTACGTTTTGAGCAGGGCTGAATGAACTCTCTGACCTGATAACTTTTGTATTTAATTTTATACGCATACCATTTTTCTCCAAATATTTTCACAGATTCTGCAAAGCCTTAATCATTCTCTACTACCTATCATAATTAAATAGATTGTAAGGAACACACCGTATTAGGTATGAATAGCCACAAAATTACATCAATCATTTCTGCTGCAAGCAAAAAAAAAATCCGTTTTCCTTGTTTGTTTTTGCCCCTACCCCAGATATCTGGCAGTATTGTTTACCAAATTATTTTACATGAAATCTCTAAACCTATCTCTGTGAGAAAGTGCTAACAAAGCAAAACAAGGCAAGGCAAGGCATCGCAACACAAAGCAGAAAAACGTTTGCTGTCCTTAACAGCACAGAAATTAATCTTATTTTCAAGGACAAAGTAATATTTTTCCTTAACTACGGCAGTTTTTCCTTGTGGTCATTTCCATTGTTAATTATAAATTTTCCCCCTTAACATGCCCCCCTTTTTAAAGTCATTAAAAAGTATCCTCTTTTTATATGAATTATGTTTGCCTTGCTATTGTTGTTGTTGTTGGTTGTTTTGCAAAGATGTTGGATGCAGAGAATAAGGTTTTGGTTTACTGGACTCTAGTGATTTGTAACATGAGAAAAAGTTAAAAATGATAAGGGATGCTTAAGAAAAATTAAAAATTTTATTCTTGAGAAGATAGCGTCCATTTTCGTTTTCATAAAAGAAAAAAAAAATTGGAAACCCACAAAAAAAAATCAAGACAATAAAGAAGGCTGAGATCCTGCAACTTAAGAAGGGTTCTTTTTAATGAATGGATCAGGTTTCAAATAAATGGGATTTGATGTGATTTTGTTTATGTGATTCAGAATAAACCAAACAGTTTTTGCGGTTGCTTATATAGAAAAGAGCACTGAATCCAAAGATGATCGACAGGAACTACCAAAGCGAGATCTGACGTATTCTGGCATACCCATAAGTAAACCAGTAAGGAAAGGCAAAAGTCGGGCAGTGGCGACTTTATAATACCCTACACCTACCCTTTACATACAAAAGTGGGACTATATCTAATTCTGAACCAATTATGAAGGACCTCGGCGGATGTATTCAGATAGGTTATTAAAATTACAGTATCAAATTTCCAGCAAAGCAAATAGGTTCAAAATGTAATAACTGACGGGAGATGGGAGCTATATCTAAATCTGAACCGATTTCGATCAAACTTTACGAATATTGTGGAATTTGTACAAAATGTTGGAAGGAGTGAAAATCGGGCGATATATATTTATATGAAGTATACCTAAATCTGAACAATCTATGAAATTCACCAGTAATATTGAGAGTCATAAGAAAATCCTTCCTACCAAATTTCAAGAGAATCCGTCAACAAATGACCATTTTATTGCTGTATTATTGCAAATCGAACGAACATATATATGGGAGCTATATCCAAATCTCAACCGATTTCTATGATATTCAACAGTTACATTGGGAGTCATAAGAAAATCCTTCCTGCCAAATTTCGAGAGAATCGGTCGACCAATGACATTTTATTGCTGTATTACTGCAATAAAATTGCATTATTGCTGCATATCGGACGAACATATATATGGAAGCTATATCCAAATCTCAACCGATTTCTATGATATTCAACAGTTAGATTGGGAGTCATAAGAAAATCCTTCCTGCCAAATTTCGAGAGAATCGGTCGACCAGTGACCATTTTATTGCTGTATTACTGCAAATCGGACGAACATATATATGGGAGCTATATCCAAATCTGAACCGATTTCTATGAAATTCACTAGTTATAGTGGGAGTCATAAGAAAATCCTTCCTACCAAATTTCAAGAATCGGTCAACAAATGACCATTTTATTGCTATATTACTCCAAATCGGACGAACATATATATGGGAGCTATATCCAAATCTGAACCGATTTCTATATTATTCACTTTTAATATTGAGAGACATAAGAAAATCCCTCCTGCCAAAATTTCGAGAGAATCGGTCGACAAATGACCATTTTATTGCTGTATTACTCCAAATCGGATGAACATATATGTGGAAGCTATATCCAAATCTGAACCAATTTCTATGAAATTTACCAGTAATATTGAGAGACATAAGAAAATTCTTCCTACCAAATTTCAGGAGAATCGGTTAACATATGGCCATTTTATTGCTGTATTACTGTAAATCGGAGGAACATATATATGGAAGCTATATCCAAATCTGAACCGATTTTTTCCAATTTCAATGGGCTTCGTCTCTAGGCCGAAAAACATGTCTATACCAAATTTGAAGACGATCGAAGGAAAATTGCGACCAGAAATTGGTACACAAATTAACATGGCCAGACACGCTGACTGATAGATGGACAGACAGACGGACGGACGAACAGACAGACGGACATAGCTAAATCGAATTAGTAGATCATTCCGAGTAGATCAGTATACTTATCAATGGGTCCAGCTTTCCTCCTTCTGGGTGTTACAAAAACAAAAAAAAAAAAAAGCCCAAAGTTATAGTAAGTGTACGCGTTTCTCTATACGCAGCAAAAATTTTCTCCTTCATTTCATGGGACTGTTTAATCGACAAACATCTGAACCAGTAATCGGCTTGTTGTACTTTCGAATTCTAATAAGTAACTTCGAAAAAAGAAAATCATAGTGAGGAATTCAGTTCTACTTTCAAAATCCTGGATCTTAACTTCTTCAACCTCTAGAGTGCCCAATTTTCATCCGATGTGGTTGAAATTTGCATAAGTGTTGTGTTATGACTTCCCACAACTGTACTAAGTACGGTAAAAATGGGTTCATAACCTGATATAGGTTATGAACCCATATAAGCCGATCTTCAGAATTGATTTCATGAGCCTCTAGAGGGCGCAATTCTAATACGATTTGGCCGAAATTTGGTACAATGACTTCTCCTATGACCTTCAACATACATGTGAATCGGTCCGTAATCTGATATAGCTCCCATATAAACCTATCTTCCTTCTTGTGACCCTAACGGGCCCAATTCTTATTCGATTTGGCTGAATGACTTCATTAATGGTCTCCTATATCCAAACCAAGTATGGCCCGATTCATAATCTGGTATAGCTTTAATAGCACGATGAATTTTATCCTTTGTTTGTCGATTAAGTGATACCGGGCAAAGAACTCGCCAAATGCGATCCATGGTGTAGGATATACAGGATTCGGCCTGGTCGAACTTAGCACGCTTCGAAATATCCATTTCCGATATATATAAAGTATATATATTCTTGATCAGCTAAAAAATCTAAGACGATCTAGACATGTCCGTCCGTCTGTCTGTTGAAATCACGCTAAAGTCTTTAAAAATAGAGATATTAAGCTGAAACTGTGCACAGATTCTTTTTTTGTTCATAAGCAGGTGAAATTCGAAGATGGGCTATATCGGACTATATCTTGATATAGCCCCCATATAGACCGATCCGCCGATTTAGGGTCTAAGGCCAATAAAAGCCACATTTATTATCCGATTTTGCTGAAATTTGGGACAGTGTGTTATGTTAGGCTCTTCAACATCCATCTTTAATTTGGCCCAGATCGGTCTAGATTTGGATATAGCTGCCATATAGACCGATCCTCCGATTTGGGGTCTTAGGCCCATAAAAGCCACAATTATTATCCAATTTTGCTGAAATTTGGGACAGTGAGTTGTGTAAGGACCTTTGACATTCTTCTTCAAATTGGCCCAGATCGGTTCACATTTGGATATAGCTGCCATATAGACCGATTTCTCGATTTAAGGTTTTGGGCCCATAAAAGGAGCATTTATTGCCTGATTTCGCCGAAATTTGGGACAGTGAGTTAGGTAAATCCCCTTGACATACTTCAGAAATATCGCACAGATCGGTCCAGATTTGAATATAGCTGCCATATAGACCGATCTTTCGATTTAAGGTTTTTGGCCCATAAAAGGCTCTTTTATTGTCCGATTTCGCTGAAATTTGGGACAGTGCTCTTAGACATTTTTCTGCAACTTGGCCCAGATCGGTTCAGATTTGGATATAGCCGCCATGTAGACCGATATCTCGATTTAAAGTCGTATAGAGCATAGTCAAGATCGGAATGTATTTCAATATAGCTGCCATATAAACCGATCCCCAGATATAGGCCGGTGGATTTATAAAACGCACATTTATTACTTGATTTGGTTGAAATTTGATACAGTGGGTTGTGTTGGATTAGAGACAAGATTGATTCATACTCGGATATAGACAGATTTTCAGTTTCAATGTCTTGGGTCCACAAAACCCGCATTTAATAGCCGATTTTGCTGAAATTTGAGACAGTGATTTAAATCGGACGTTTTGATTTCCGTGCAGAATTAAGTTGACATTGGAACATGTTTGGATATAGACCGATCTCCCGATTTGTGGTTTTGGTCCCATAAAACCCCAATTTATTACCCGAATTCGTTAAAATTTGGCATAGTTAGTACTTTTGGACCGCCCATAAACCATGCCGTGTATGATGGAGATATATAGCTGTCATATAAAGGGTGATTTTTTTGAGGTTAGGATTTTCATGCATTAGTATTTGACAGATCACGTGGGATTTCAGACATGGTGTCAAAGAGAAAGATGCTCAGTATGCTTTGACATTTCATCATGAATAGACTTACTAACGAGCAACGCTTGCAAATCATTGAATTTTATTACCAAAATCAGTGTTCGGTTCGAAATGTTTTCATTCACCGTAACGTTGCGTCCAACAGCATCTTTGAAAAAATACGGTCCAATGATTCCACCAGCGTACAAACCACACCAAACAGTGCATTTTTCGGGATGCATGGGCAGTTCTTGAACGGCTTCTGGTTGCTCTTCACTCCAAATGCGGCAATTTTGCTTATTTACGTAGCCATTCAACCAGAAATGAGCCTCATCGCTGAACAAAATTTGTCAAAATTTGAACACATTTCGAACCGAACACTGATTTTGGTAATAAAATTCAATGATTTGCAAGCGTTGCTCGTTAGTAAGTCTATTCATGATGAAATGTCAAAGCATACTGAGCATCTTTTTCTTTGACACCATGTCTGAAATCCCACGTGATCTGTCAAATACTAATGCATGAAAATCCTAACCTCAAAAAAATCACCCTTTATAATGAAAATAGCTTCCACATTTATTTATTTTATTTCGCTGAAGCTCATTATTAACTGATTTCGCTGAAGCTTAGAACACTGCGTTGTGTTCGGCCTTTCCAAACCTAATGCGTTTTACTTGTTTCAAGTTAAAGTTCAAGAGATTATCCACTGTTTCAAAGTTACTTTTAAACAGTAATATTTGGCCCCTATGTTTTGCCCCTAGGTTGCCATTTTATTTATGTGAGAAATTCATTCATAAATTTACCGCGTGGTTGTTAAATTTTTTTTTATACCTAAGGGAGTCCCAAGACATTAAAAATTTTATGCAACTGTTTTTTCTCCGCTAACTCATATTCAAAGAGTTAATGTTTTATTTTATTTGACCATTATAATCGGAAAAAGGGCTTTACTTTTCTGTTGTCAGAAAATGGCCTTTACCAGGTTGAGGCTTGACCTTAATTTTATGAACATTGAAAGGAAACGTTTTCTTTCCCTCTCTCTCTCTCTCCTAATCTCTCTCTGTCTCTCCCTCCCACACTTGAATATTACACTTACACTTTTTCTTCTATTACTTATTAGCAATAAAAACATATTTACCTAGGGGCCAGAATGTTAATAAAAGTAAGCTTTCAACCTTAGTAGCCCTATATTGAATAGGCCACTACCACCACTACCACCACAGCCAACCAATACCATCTCGTTGATGATGGCCTCTTCATATTTCATGCATAGTTAGCTACTGTAGTTGTTGTTTTTGTTATTCTATCCTTGTCTCGCTTTATGATGGCATGGCCATTTATGTAAATGACTTCCACCATCCTCTATCTTCAACAACCAGTTAGCCAAGCAACCATACTTCCACAAGCCCCCCCACTCCCCCTCCCCTACAAATAGAGCACTCGACCTTTGTATGTTTGTTATGTCCTTGGGTGCTGGGCGGCTGTTCGGCCACAATCCTTCCTTGGGCACAAATAGCAACAGAAAAAAAATACACAAAATATATGACACTCACACCGTTCTTTGTGGATCCTGTTTGCCAGGCCATTGAATGGCTTGAATAAATGATAGAGTTTGTTTATATTTTGGCTATTTTATGAATACAGAAAAGGAATAAAAAATTATTCGCTAACTATCGTTGCTTTGGTTGGGGCGACGATTATATACACCCTAAGCCATGGATGGCCTTTAACGGGTTGTTCTAGGGATTAGTTTTTCTAAGAGGTCCACCGTAGCGCTAGCATGTCCGCCTACGACGCTGAACGCCTGGGTTCGAATTCTGGCGAGACCATCAGAAAACATTTTCAGCGGTGGTTTTTTCCCCTCCTTATGCTGGCAACACTTGTGAGGTACTATGCCATGTAAAACTTCTCTCCAAAAAGGTGTCGGCTATAAAAAGGAGGCCCCTTATCATTGAGCTTCAACTTGAATCGGACTGCACTCATTGATATGTGAGATGTTTGCCCCTGTTTCCTTGGTGGAATGTTCATGGGCAAAATTTGCAATTTCCAAGGGGTGAAGCGACTAATTTGGTTTTAGATACGTGGCGCAGCCGTATAATAAATCAAACTTTGCGGGGGCCCAGAAAAGCTGATCTAAAGGCTTCGGCTGTATTTTTGCCAAGGTATATTTTTTGGGTCAACATTTTTTGATAAGTTTCTTAGTTTAACATTTGAAATAACTGATCTATATAATCGTGCCTGGCATTATCTTCTTCTACGATCATGGTATTGAGTGTAAGAAAGACCGTGTTCCACACTCCAATCTGTGACATTTTGCATGGGACATCCTCTGAATATTTTTATACCCTCCACCATATGATGGGGGTATACTATTGGTTGCCCAAAAAGTAATTGCGGATTTTTCATATAGTCGGCGTTGACAAATTTTTTCACAGCTTGTGACTCTGTAATTGCATTCTTTCTTCTGTCAGTTATCAGCTGTTACTTTTAGCTTGCTTTAGGAAAAAAGTGTAAAAAAAGTATATTTGATTAAAGTTCATTCAAAGTTTTATTAAAAATGCATTTACTTTCTTTGCGTCGAAATATGCGTCTGAGACCCCATATATATGTACTTTATATTCTTGATCCTCATGTCATCTAGCCATGTCCGTCGGTCCGTCCGTCCGGGGTATACTAATTTCGTCATTCTGTTTGTAACAGCTCGAAATATGCGTCTGAGACCCCATATATATGCACTTTATATTCTTGATCCTCATGTCATCTAGCCATGTCCGTCCGTCCGTCGGTCCGTCGGTCCGTCCGTCCGGGGTATACTAATTTCGTCATTCTGTTTGCAACACCTCGAAATATGCGTCTGAGACCCCATATATATGTACTTTATATTCTTGATCCTCATGACATCTAGCCATGTCCGTCCGTCCGGCGTATATTAATTTCGTCATTCTGTTTGTAACACCTCGAAATATGCGTCTGAGACCCCATAAAGTACATATATTCTTGATCCTCATCTCATCTAGTCCTGTTCGTCCGTCTGTCCGTCCGTCCGTCTGTCCGTCCGTCCGTCTGTCCGTCCGTCCGTCTGTCCGTCCGTCCGTCTGTCCGTCCGTCCGTCTGTCCGTTCGTCCGTCTGTCTGTCCGTCTGTCCGTCCGTCTGTCCGTCCGTCTGTCCGTCCGTCTGTCCGTCCGTCTGTCCGTCCGTCTGTCCGTCCGTCTGTCCGTCCGTCTGTCCGTCCGTCTGTCCGTCCGTCTGTCCGTCCGTCTGTCCGTCCGTCTGTCCGTCCGTCTGTCCGTCCGTCTGTCCGTCCGTCTGTCCGTCCGTCTGTCCGTCCGTCTGTCCGTCCGTCTGTCCGTCCGTCTGTCCGTCCGTCTGTCCGTCCGTCTGTCCGTCCGACCGTCCGTCCGTCTGTCCGTCCGTCTGTCTGTCCGTCTGTCTGTCCGTCCGTCAGTCAGTCCGTCCGTCCGTCTGTCCGTCCGTCCGTCTGTCCGTCCGTCTGTCTGTCCGTCTGTCTGTCCGTCCGTCAGTCAGTCCGTCTGTCCGTCCGTCTGTCTGTCGAAAGCACGCTAACTTTCAAAGGAGTAAAGATAGGCGCTTGAAATTTTGTCCGTCTGTCTGTCCGTCCATCCGTCTGTTCGTCCGTCTGTCTGTCGAAAGCACGCTAACTTTCGAAGGAGTAAGGCTAGGCGCTTGAAATTTTGCACAAATATCTTTTATTAGTGTAGGTCGGTTGGTCGGTATAGCTGCCATATAAACCGATCTTGGGTCTTGACTTCTTGAGCCTCCAGAGGACGCAATTCTCGTCCGATTTGACTGAAATTTTTCAAGTGGTGTTTTGGCATCACTTCCAACAACTGCGCTAAGAATGGTTGAAATCGGCCCATGTTTTGATATAGGTGCCATATAAACCGATCTTGGGTCTTGACTTCTTGAGCCACTAGAGGGCGCAATTCTCATCCGATTGGAATGAATTTTGGCACGACATGTTTTGTTATGATATCCAACAACTGTGCCAAATATGGTTCAAATCGGTTGACAACCTGATATAGCTGTCATATAAACCGATCTTGGGTCTTGACTTCTTGAGCCTCTAGAGTGCGCAATTCTCATCCGATTGGAATGAAATTTTGAACGACGTGTTTTGTAATGATATCCAACTATTGTGCTAAGTATGGTTCAAATCGGTCCATAACCTGATATAGCTGCCATATAAACCGATCTTGGGTCTTGACTTCTTGAGCTTCTAGAGGGCGCAATTCCTATCCGATATGGCTGAAATTTTGCATGACATGTTTTGTTATGATATTCAACAACTGTGCTAAGTATGGTTCAAATCGGTTCATAACCTGTTATAGCTGTCATATAAACCGATCTTGGATCTTGACTTCTTGAGCTTCCAGAGGACGCATTCTTATCCAATTTGACTGGAATTTAGCATGACGTTTTTGGTGATGAGTTCCAACAACTGTGCCAAATATGGTTCAAATCGGTTTATAACCTGATATAGCTACCATATAAACCGATCTTGAATCTTGATTTCTTTAGCCACTAGAGGGCGCATTCCTATACGATTTGGCTGAAATTTTACACGACGTATTTCGCTATTAATTCCGCCAACTATGCTAAGTATTGTTTAAATCGGTCCAAAACCCGATACAGCTGTCATATAATCGGATTATGAATATTGTTTTCATGAGCCACTAGAGGGCGCAATTCTAACCCGATTTGGCTGAAATTTTCCATGAGGTGTTTTTTTATGATTTTCAACAATAGCGCTAACTATTATTGAAATCGGTCTATAACCTGATATAGCTCCCATATAAATCGATCTGGGATTTTGACTTTTTAAGCCTCTAGAGGGCGCAATTCCTATCCGATTTGGCTGAAATTTTGCACGACGTGTTTTGAATTCCATCAAAGGTGTTAAGTATGGTTTAAAGCGGTTCATAACCTGATACAGCTGTCATAGAAACCGATCTTGAATCTTGACTTCATGAGCCACTAGAGGGCGTATTCTTATCCAATTTGGCTGGAGTTTAGCATGACGTTTTTGGTGATGACATCCAACAACTGTGCCAATTATGGTTCAAATCGGTCCATAACCTGATATAGCTGCCATATAAACCGATCTAGGATCTTGACTCCTGCAGCCTCTAGAGGGCGCAATTATTATCCGATTTGGCTGATATTTTTTGTACAACGACTTCTCTCATAACCTTCAATATGCATCTCAAATATGGTCTGAATCGGTGTTTAGCCTGATGCAGCTGCCCTATAAACCGATCTCGCGATTTCACTTCTTGAACTCCTGAAGGTCGCAATTCTTATTCGAATTGGCTGAAATTTTACACAATGACTAGCATGGTCTCCAACATTTAGTTCAATTCTAGTTCGAATCGGACTATTATTTGATATTGCCCCTATGGCACAGCAATTCTTTTCTTTTATTTGCCTAAAAAGAGATATCTGTCAAAGAAATTGCGAAACATGGTGGAGGGTATATAAGATTCGACCCAGCCGAACTTGGGACACTTTTACGTTTTCTTCTTGAGCCTGCAGAGGGCGAAGTTCTTATTCGATTCCATTGAAATTTTGAACGTTATCTTATAAATCGATAGTACGGTCCATAACATTTAATGTTTGAAGATCATTTCGTGCAAATATTGATCATGACTGCACCTCCAATGGTCCACTGCGCTACTTTGTTCAATTATGGCATACTCTTTCCAACATTTTATCTGGTATCGCACGAATAAATGCTTCTATGTTGTCTTCCAATGGGTCAATTGAAGCGGGCTTGTCTTTATAGACATGAGGTTTAACATAGCCCCACAAAAAATAGTTTAAAGTTGTTCAATCGCACGATCTAGGCGCACAATTGACCCGTCCCGAACATGAAATAAAATTTTCACAAAGTCGCCTCTCAATAAGTCCATTGTTACGCGTGCTGTGTGGCATGTGCATGAAAAGCTCTTGCATTTTGGGCAAAAAAAAAAAATGGTTGGATATCATCTCACGGTAGCGCTCACTATTACTCCAACGTCTGAACATCTTTCCCTTATGCTCTACACATGCTTTCACTTGCAGCCCCGATTTTGCACAAGTTAGCTCTTAGTCCAATGTGTCCCGTTCTGATACTGAAAGCTATAATAAACTGCTTCTTACTTCCTTTCAGTAATAGCCTCGTCTTGCCACGATCCGTATCTCCCCATAGGATTTTTGTCATCCTACAGGCCGTTTCACTGTTCCACAGTGTTACATGCGTTTTCGTCGACCACGACCTTATCTCGGACTGCGTCGACACTAAAGGCGCTTCCGGTTAACCAAGTTTATTGACGGCTGTCCTCTGCACTTCACTGCCAAATCATCTGCACTTTCATCTTTGAAGAAGTACGTTCCAATGATGCCACCAGCCCATAAACCACACCAAACTGTAACTTTTTGACTGATATTCACTGCAAATTCGATAGTTCTGCTTATTTACATACCCATTGGGACAAAAATGAGCTTCGTAGCTGAACACTATCGTTAGCGCAATGAACTTTCTTAACAAAGCTGGCATTTTGTTAAGAAAATTCAAAAATTTGTAAGCATTGTTCGTTTGTAAGACGATTCATGGTTAAATTAGAGACCAAAATGAAGATGTTTGACAGTGAAACAAAACACGAAACGTGTGTGAGCTGTTAAAACCAGTGTTGCCAAAAAGGTAATAGCTAAAAAATTGCCCTTTATTGTGATCTACAACACCCACACAATCATTCATCATATAAATACCAAAGGTCAACTGTAAATAAAATCTTTGACGGAAGGGGCATACAGCCAACACGATCAGCAATATAGTCATAAACTTCTAGGGATCTCTTTTCATTATGTCCAAGTGTTACAAACGTTTAACTGAGATTATTATGCCTGCATATCATATAGCAAAGATGTATAAAACCCATGCACAGTCAATGGTTATAGCAGCGAAGGGCTTATAATTTCCAATTGTGAATGGTGAAAAGCAACATCAACACATTGCCAAGCAGGCCAAGCAGGCCAGGCAGGCAAGCCGGAAGTCAGACAGACTCAAAAGCCATACACATGTGTGAGCTACCGATACAATGATTTCAAATAAAATAAAACACTTTCCCTTGGCTGCCTGCCACAAAGCTATCACAAATGCAGGAAAACATAGTACAGCCCAAAGGGCAATTTGATAGTAGGTGGAATTTTATGGTCAGCCAGCGTTGGCGCTTTTAATCCATGGCCCACAGTTTTAAGGTCAACATCATCAACAACAAGAGAATCACACAAAGCCTAGCACAACAAAAAAAAAAATCCGACATTAACATCAAATGATGATGAAACTACTCATCCCCCTGCCAGTTTCTTGTGTTGTGGCAAAAAAAAAACTTGGTTTAAATTTCTGTGAGGTGTTTTTGCAGCCATCGTCATTCGTTCTCATTCTCATCATCATTATCGCGAGTAGAAATTGTTCAATGACACCATTGCCAAGGCAGTTAACATTGAAATACCACAATAGTTTTCGCTTTAAGTCCACTTAAGTAATGACAATGATACCAACTACCACCAAAGGCAACAATGCCAGATATGACATGGAAATTGCATGAACTACAGTGCTTCGATTATTCAACACAATGTAGCAGCAGTGTGGAAACATGCTAGACTCTATGTCATGTTAGGTATGATACGATGATACTCTGATTTGCTGGGGCTGTAGAAGAATCCTTTATTTGTCCGTTTAGCCGCTGTACCGATTTTTTCTAAAACCAATAGAATTTATCCTTAATCTAAATACAACGCATAGAACCCGTAACTGCATCACAAGAATATGTGGTCAGACAGACAGACAGCTATACAGATGGAACAGCAGACCGAATGAATGAATTGTTATGCTCGTATCAAGTGATTATTCTTGTGATTAATTTGTATTTTTCATTGTATTTTCAGGTAAATTTTCACTAAATTGAATAACACGTATTACAGGTAATTGTTTTGATTATGTATTTGATTTCTCCAAGTAGTTAATGAGAGGGAACATGCGGAAAACTGTTGCCTACTAATGTAGTCATTCCATTTGTAACTACTCGGAAAATTGATCTACAAACCCATCTTATATCTAACAAGTAAAAGCGTGCTAAGTTCGGCCGGGCCGAATCTTTTATACCCTCCACCATGGATCGCATTTGTCGAGTTTTTTTCCCGGCATCTCTTCTTAGGCAAAACAGGATATAAGAAATGATTTGCTCTGCCATTTGAGCGATATCAAGATATGGTCCGGTTCGGACCACAATTAAATTATATGTTGGAGAACTGTGTAACATATCAGCTAATTCGAATAAGAATTGAGCCCTTTGGGGGCTCAAGAAGTAAAATAGAGAGATCGATTTATATGTGAGCTGTATCAGACTGTAGACCGATTCAGACCATAATAAACACGTATGTTAATGGTCATGAGAGAATCCGTCGTACAAAATTTCAGGCAAATCGGATAATAATTGCCACCTCTAGAGGCTCAAGAAGTCAAGATCCCAGATCGGTTTATATGACAGCTATATCAGGTTATAAACCGATTTGAACCATACTTGGCAGAGTTGTTGGAAGTGATATCAAAACACGATGTGCGAAATTTCATTCAAATCGGATAAGAATTCCGCCTTCTAAAAGCTCAAGAAGTCAAGACACAAGATCGGCTTATATTGCAGCTATATCAGGTTATGAACCGATTTGAACCATACTTGGCTCAGTTGTTGGATATCATAACCAAACATGTCGTGCAAAATTTTATTCCAATCGGATAAGAATTGCGCCCTCTAGATGCTCAAGAAGTCAAGACCCAAGATCGGTTTATATGACAGCTATATCAGGTTATGGACCGATTTGACCCATACTTGGCGCAGTTGTTGAATGTCATAACAAAACACGTCGTGCAAAATTTCAGTCCAATCCGATAAGAATTGCGCCCTTTAGAGGCTCAAGAAGTCAAGACCCAAGGTCGGTTTATATGACAGGTATATCAAAACATATACCGATTTAAATCATACTTGGCACAGTTGTTAGATGTGATACCAAAACACCACGTGCAAAATTTCAGTCAAGTCAGATAAGAATTGCGCCCTCTAGAGGCTCAAGAAGTCAAGACCGCAGATCCGTTTATAGGGCAGCTATATCAGGTTATGAACCGATTTGAACCATACTTGGCACAGTTGTTGAATATCATATCAAAATACTTCGTGCAAAAGTTTATTTAAATCTGATAAGAATTGCGCCCTCTAGAGGCTCAAGAAGTCAAGACCCCAGATCGGTTTATATGGCAGCTATATCAGGTTATAAACCGATTTGAATCATACTTGACACAGTTGTTGGATATCATAACAAAACACGTCGTGCAAAGTTTCATTCCAATCGGATAAGAATTGCGCCCTCAAGAGGCTCAAAAAGTCAAGACCCAAGATCGGTTTATATGACAGCTATATCAGGTTATGGACCAATTTGAACCATACTTGGCTCAGTTGTTGGATATCACAACAAAATATGTCGTGCAAAATTTCATTCCAATCGGATAAGAATTGCGCCCTCTAGATGCTCAAGAAGTCAAGACCCCAGATCGGTTTATATGACAGCTATATCAGGTTATGAACCGATTTGAACCATACTTTGCACAGTTGTTGGAAGTGATATCAAAACACTATGTGCGAAAATTCATTCAAATCGGATAAGATTTGCGCCCTCTAGAGGCTCAAGAATTCAAGACCCAAGATCGGTTTATATGGCAGCTATATCAGGTTATAGACCAATTTGAACCATACATGGCACAGATGTTGGATATCATAACAAAACATGTCGTGCAAAATTTGATTTAAATCGGATAATAATTCCAACCTCTAGAGGCTCAAGAAGTCAAGACCCCAGATCGGTTTATATGACAGCTATATCAGATTATTGACCGATTTGAACAATACTTGTCACAGTTATTGGATGTCATTACAAAACATGTCGCGCAAAATTTCATTCCAATCGGATAAGAATTGCGCCCTCTAGAAGCTCAAGAAGTCAAGACCCAATATCGGTTTATATGGCAGCTATGTCAGGTTATGGGCCGATTTGAACCATACTTGGCACAGTTATTGAAAGTGATATCAAAACACTATGTGCAAGATTTCATTCATATCGGATAAGAATTGCGCCCTCTAGAGTCTCAAGAAGTCAAGACCCCAGATCGGTTTATAGGGCAGCTATATCAAAACATGAACCGATTTGGCCCATTTACAATCCCAACTGACTTAGACTAATAGGAAGTATTTGTGCAAAATTTCAAGCGCCTAGCTTTACTCCTTCAAAATTTAGCGTGCTTTCGACAGACAGACGGGCGGACGGAGAGATGGCCAGACGGACGGACGGACAGACGGACGGTCATGGCTAGTTCGACTTAAAATGTCACGACGATCAAGAATACCTTATGGGGTCTTAGACGCATATTTCGAGTTGTTACAAACAGATTGACGAAATTAGTATACCCCCATCCTATGGTGGAGGGTATAAAAATAAAGTTTTTATGGGCATTAGACCTTTTATCGGAAAATCGGTCTATATAGCAGCTATATCCAAATATGTTCCGTTTTGTCCCGTTCAAGAACTTAACTAGCGTACATCAAAAAGACGTATCTATGTCAAATTTGAGCTCATTATCTGAATTTGTGAACCATGTAGAGTGATTACATCAGACGGACTGACAGAGGGACAGACACACGGACATCGTTAAATCGTCTTAGAATTTTACGACGATCCGACATATATCTACTTTTTAGGGTCGGAAATTGATATTTCGATGTGTTGCAAACGGAATGACTAAATGAATATACCCCCTATCCTATGGTAGTGGGTATAAAAACGTGCCAAAAGGTCTGAGAAAAACTGTTAGTCAAAATCTGCAAAATTCGATTTGCACCGTAGACATATGGTCTAGTGGACTTTTTTGGCCAGTACAATTCCAAGAATCAGAAACGCGAGGGGCTCCTTACTAAAATACTTTACTAAATTGCCAATGAATATTCCATTAAGCAACAGGGGATACTTCTCTCACATCAATGTGTGCAGTCCGCTTAAAGTTTTAAGCTCAATCATAGGGGACTACCTTTTTTAAGCCGAGTCCGAACGGCGAGCCGCATAGCGACACCACTTCATAGAGAAGTTTTAACATGGCAGTTTACCTTACAAATTGTAGCTAGCATTAGTAAGAAGATAACCACCGCTGAAAATTTTTCCGATGTTCACAACAGGGTTTGAACCCAGGCGTTCGGCGTCATAGACGGACATGCTAACCTCTGCGCTACGATGACCTACAAAAGAATAAACATTAGGCATAACAAATTTCCTTTTTGATTCCTTTTTTAAGGGGATAATCAAATTTTTCCGATGTTCACGAATGGGTTTGAATCCAGGCGTTCGGCGTTATAGGCGGATATGCTAACCTCTGCGCCACGGTGGCCTCTAAAGAGCTCCTTAAGATATTCAAATCACCCCACCCTTATATTCTTTATAAGGTCTTCCATCAATACTTCGAAGAGCGATTTAACGAAGTTAGTTTACCCCCTCCTTTCAGGACTTTCATATTTCTCTTATCAATTGTTGCGTATCCAAAAAGAAAAACATTTTATCACAATTTTTTGTCAAATGAGACATATTCCAACCACTATGCGTCTGTCTATTTGGTTGAGTGTCCGCCAGTCTGTCGCGACATTTGCAAAAAAAAAAACAGAAAACTTTTCGTAATGGATTGCATTCCGGGTTTTTGTGACATATTCCAATGGTGTGAGTGTAGGGAGAGAGAGAGAGAGAGACAGCAAAGCCAAAAGAGAAACAAAACTACAAAATGAGGCAAAAGTAGGTGGCATTGGGAAAGTGAGGAAATGGCAACATCACTGCTCTAAAGCGGAATATAGTGTAAATTATATGTGCTGATGATAAGTTCTATGGGCCAACAAATGAGTGGGTGAATGGAAGGAAGGCAAACGGTTGCCTTTGAGTTGGCACTGATATCTGTGGCTCAACACTGCGCTGACTGGCAATGACAATGGCAGTGGAATTGGTGGCATTGGTGAATGGCAGTGTGGTGGCGATGGCGGCAGCGACAACTGCGTTGCCATTAAAAATGTTGGAAAAGTGTTTGCCAATGCAAAATGTAGATTAAGCACAAAATTTATTTGAGTTCTACTACAGTTCTCTTCTTGTTGTCCCTCGGCTGCCAACGCTTGATGGAGGTTTTGCGTTACTGTTTTTCCATTTGTTTGTTTGGTTTTTATCATCATGTCGTTTTTTTTTTTTTGACTTTTTGTTGAATATTTTTTGTGTGTGTGTTTTGCTGCTGTGGGAAATGTTGGTTTTTCAACATTATTACATTACAATTGGTGAGTGGGCGTCGTCGTTGAAATACAATCAACATGCGAACACTTCATCTTTGTCCTCTCTGATATGTTGTCAAAGCTGCCTACTACTACAGCTACATCTACCACTGTTGCTGATGGTGTTGCTGTTGTTTGCTCTCCTATTGCACCTCCCAGCTAGACAACTTCCTGTTCCGCTTGTGCTGGGCCCCTATCAGCCCAGCCATGAGCATTTTGCTTATAATAAATTGTTCTTATGCAATGTTATACAGCAAACTCTGAATCATCGTAAACGAAGGAGCGGATGGGGGAGGGCAGGAGTGTTTGGTGGAAGCATAGGTAATTCATACGCGCATTCTTGTAACGATAGGCAGTGATGTGACACTGCCGCCACAAATGCCTAACAAACAGAAACACAAACAGAAATACTTTACCAAAGATGTGTTGTAGCAGAATCTATGGGCAAATCCCTAAATGAAAAATTGCCACAACATCAAATGTTGAAAATCGTGCCAGAGACAAAAATTGTCTCCATAAACTTGAAAAATGAGCAAATGGAAATATTGCTGAATAAAAAAAAAACCAGGGCAAAAGAGGAAAAGTTAAAAATTTGCCATTAATCTTAAATTAACATGACCTCCACCTAATTCCTAGCACTCTTACTGATGGGATTTTTTTTATATATAATCACCCAAGACGGCCTTGTTTCTTTGTGCATTAGCTGGCACAGGAGATGTGCTATTTTGGGAGGCTGTAAGTCAGAGACTTGTTTTTCTTGCTCACGTTACTCAAATCCAGTCACGTTTTGTCATTGCAAGGTGATTCATGTTAGTCCTTTGGCTGGATGCGCCACACTAGATGATGGCATAACAGTCTGGCTATTGCAGATGAGACTTAAGAAAGCTAAATCTTAACAACAAGTTTTTTATCATGAATTCAAACCACTGGCCAAAGAAAAGATGTTTTGAGTGGGTCAAAGTGGTTTAGAATACGAAATCAATTGACCAAATGCCTTCTCTAAGTATAATCACCTTATAAAATTGTGCCTCAGCAACAATGTCCCTGCGGGTGAACTTAGAAAGGAAATTGAACTGGAAGTACAACATTCGGGAGCATAGGGGCATAGCTCTTAGTTATTATTCACTATGCCGAAAAGCAAATGCAAATTTGCCCATGAACATTCCATAAGGAATAGGGGCAAACATCTCACATATCAAGGAGTGCTGCTCGATTCAGGCTCAACTATAAGGGGCCTCCTTTTTGTAGCCGAGTCTGAACGGCATGCCGCAGAGCGACACCTCTTTGGGGAGAAGTTTTTACATGGCAAACTACCTCACAAATATCGCCAGCATTAGGAGGGGATAACCACCGCTGAAAATTTGTTTTCTGAAGTTCTCGCCGGGATTCGAACCCAGGCGTTCAGCATTAAAGGCGGACATACTATCCTCTGCGCTACGGTGGCCTCGTATGAGATCGAAATTGGCCATTAAGAAGCCAAGAAGTCAAAACCTGCGATCGTTTTGGCCTCCCTTTTATTGCCGAGTCCGAACAGCATGCCGCAGAGAGACACCTCTTTGGGGAGAAGTTTTTACATGGCAAAGTACCTCATAAATATCGCCAGCATTAGGAGGGGATAACCACTGCCGAAAACTTTTTTCTGATGTTCTCGCTGGGATTCGAACCTAGGCGTTCAGCATAAAAGGCGGACGTACTAACCTCTGCGCTACGGTGGCCTCGAATTGGATCGAAATTGACCATTAAGAAGCCAAGAAGTCAAAACCTGCGATCGTTTTGGCCTCCTTTTTGTAGCCGAGTCTGAACGGCATGCCGCAGAGCGACCCCTCTTTGGGGAGAAGTTTTTACATGGCAAAGTACCTCACAAACATCGCCAGCATTAGGAGAGGATAACCACCGCTGAAAACTTTTTTCTGATGTCCTCGCCGGGATTCGAACTCAGGCGTTCAGCATTAAAGACGGACGTACTAACCTCTGCGCTACGGTGGCCTCGAATTAGATCGAAATTGGCTATTAAGAAGCCAAGAAGTCAAAACCTGCGATCGTTTTGGCCTCCTTTTTGTAGCCGAGTCTGAACGGCATGCCGCAGAGCGACACCTCTTTGGGGAGAAGTTTTTACATGGCAAAGTACCTCACAAGTATCGCCAGCATTAGGAGAGGATAACCACTGCTGAAAAGTTTTTTCTGATGTTCTCGCCGGGATTCGAACCCAGGCGTTCAGTGTCAAAGGCGGTTAGGCTAACCTCTCCGCTACGGCGGCCTCGAATTAGCTCATGCCTCTGCGCTACGACGGCCTCGAATTAGCTCAAAATTGGCCATTAGCTCGAAGTTGAGAATGAATGAATGAATACCAAGGTGGCCGAATGGCCTTACGTAAAATTTAGTCTGGCCGATTCTGACATACCCATCGGTAGTGTTGTAGAGCGAGATGCAGAGGCAGTACAGTGAAAAGATATAACGAGAGGTCCGAGGGACATGTTGTCTTGACATTGGTGGCATTATGAGCATCATGCTAACCATAGCTATTTTGGAAATCAGGTGCTACATTCACTGATAAGAGACTAAGGATGATGGGGAATGGATTGAATATACGGACAGGTTGCAGCATCCTTGGGTAATCTATGTAACTGTAGAGGAACAGGATAGAACTCCAGAGGTTTCATACCTTAGCTGCTAGTCGCTTCACTTGGAGAACCATTGTGTTCGCACTAGAAAAAGGCAGAAAAAACAAGCCGCTAAACAGTCGGGACGAGTCTTTTGTACCCCACCACCAAGCATTCCGATAAAAAATTGCTTTTATTGCAGTTCATATTGGAATTATTTTACAACAATCAAATCGGGAATTTGTTGCGGCTGCTATGGTCTCAATTCGGTTTTTAAAGGGCCCTTTATTGGTATATAGACTGATTCAGATCCTGCTTGGCACGGACGCTGGAAGTCATAGCTGAAGTCTTTGTGTCAAATTTCAGCCAAATCGGATGAAAATTGGGGCGTCTAGGAGTTCAAGAATTCAAATCCAGGGACGGATTGTATGGCGGCTTTATAAGTTTAGGCCCGAAGGACAATGAATGTTAGATGAAGTCTTTGTGTCAAATTTCAGCAAAATCAGGCGAAAATTGGAGCCTCTAGGAGTTAATGAATTCAAATCCGGGAGCGGTTTGTATGGCGGCTTTATAAGTTTAGGCCCGAAGAACAATGAATGATAGATGGACAACGAATGATAGAGGGGGCTGTGAGTATTCCAAAACTATGTGAGCAAATCTAGATTTGAAGAGGTTTAATGCTTTGCTGTCACTGGCAAGAACAGACGTCTCATTCATTGTGTCCGTCTAATCGGAAAACATGCTGACAGGCTGAAGGTTGCCAGTAACGACTTTTGTAGAAGCTGTGAGGACATCGAAGAAGAAGTGACTATAGAACACCTTTTGTGTGTGTGTTCCGCTCTGGCAGTCAGAAGGAGTCTCATTTTAGATTCTCATTTCTTTGAAAACCTGTCTGTTTTAGCGGATGTGAACGTTTGCAAGTTGTTGGGCTTTTTATAGCGATCTGAATGGTTCAACGGTAGGAACTAGAAGGGATCTTCCTTCTTCTGTTCCAGTGGTATCACAATGGACGAAAACGTCTAAATGAGTCTGATGCCACTTAAACCTAACCTAGCCATATCACTATATAGACCGATTCGGATCACACTGGGCACTGATATTGGAAGTCAAAACAAAAGTCCTTGTGGCAAGTTCCAACCAAATCGGATGACAACTAAGACTTTTAGGGGCTCAAGAAGTTAAATCATTGGATCGGTTTGTATGGGGGCTATATCAGTATGTAGACCGATTCGGATCATACTTGGCAAAAGTCCTTGAGCCAAGTTTTAGTCAAATCAGATGAAAACTAAGGCTTCTAGGATCTCAAGAAGTCAAAAAGTCAAAGTGGATCGGCTATATCAGTATACATACCGATTCGGATCATATTTGTCATGAATATTTAAGGTCATAGCAGACGTGGAGGATTTTAAGGGCTCAAGAAGTAAAATCGGGTGACCGATTTGTTAAGGGGCTACAACAGTTTATAGACCGATTCAGATCGTACTCAGCACTTATATTAGAAGTCAGAATCCGGGGATTGTTTATGTGGCGCTATATCTGTATATAGACCGATTCGAGTTATACTCGGCACCAATGTTGGTAGTTAGAACGGAACACTTTGTGCCAACTTGAACCCATATCGGGTGAACATTGAAGTCTCTATGAGCTCAAGAAGTTAAATCTGGAGATCGTTTTATATGGGGGCTATATCAGTTTCTATACGGATTCGCACCATACTTAGCATGGATGTTGAAGGTCATAACATAAGTGTTCGTGGCAAATTTCAGCCAAAGTATGGGTTGCCCAAAAAGTAATTGCGGATTTTTCATATAGTCGGCGGTGACAAATTTTTTCACAGCTTGTGACTCTGTAATTGCATTCTTTCTTCTGTCAGTTATCAGCTGTTAGTTTTAGCTTGCTTTAGAAAAAAAGTGTAAAAAAGTATATTTGATTAAAGTTCATTCTAAGTTTTATTAAAAATGCATTTACTTTCTTTTAAAAAATACGCAATTACTTTTTGGGCAACCCAATAGATGAAAATTAAGGCTTCTAGTGGCTCAAGATTTCAAATCCGGGGACCTGTTTATATGGGGGCTATAACAGTGTATAGACCGATTCGTATCATACATGGCAATGATGTTGAAAGTCAGAAACACAGTTCTTGTGCCAAGTTTCAGCTGAATCAGATAGAAACTGAAGCTTTTAGGGGCTCTAGAAGTCAAAACCGGGGATAGGTTTATGTGGGGGCTATAGCAGTTTAAAGAGCGATTCTCATTATACAAGGCAGGGATGTTGAAGGTCATAACAGAAGTGCTCGTGCTGAATGAACAGCCAAATAAGATGAAAACACTAAGGCTTCTAGGGGCTCAAGAATCAAAACCAGGGATCTTTTCATATGGGGGCTATATCAGTTTACAGACCGATTCTGATCATTCTCGGCACTGATGTTGGAAGTCGAAGCGGAAGTTTTAGTACTAAATTTCAGGGATAAGAAGTCGAAGCACCTTAGAGTGAAACAGAGAGTTCCTCAAGGCGGGGTGATATCTCTTGCATTGTTTAACCTCTATCTATCTTTAAGATCGTATCATATACGGACGATTGCACGATCATGGCATCAGGTTCTCCACCCATTGTTAACATCTGCGATAGGTTGAACGTCTACCTCATCGAACTTGCTTCATATTTCGATGTAAGAAATCTGAAGATATCTGCCACCAAATCTTCAGCCCAGAGACTGATATCTGTTTTCGACTGCCTCACCATAATACGGTTCTGCAGGCGGAGATCAGGGCGATCACGGAGTGCGTGAGACAAGAGAGAACCTCTAGATCAAGCGGCATATCAAGCGGGTCTAGGCAAAATTCATGCAGACACGGTAGCAGATGCGGTAAATAGCTACCGGGTGAATGTAGTCCTTGGAGAACAACCGCCTCCCATTGCACCTGTAGAAATTGACCTCCCTCGGCAAACCAGAGTTGTTCTGGCTCAATTACGTTCCAGCAAATGCTGCCGCCTCAACTCTTACAGAGCAAGGATTGACGTGCAAAATGTATGTTCCGATTGTGACCAGCGACCACAAGACACACGTCAAACTGCTTAGCCAGACACACTTGACTCAGACCCAGATCCCTGTGGACGCACCATATCTTAGTCGCAGAGTTGCTGGATCAGAACACTCAACAGAATCAAGGGGACGAACAACAACCATATCCATATTAACGAGTGTATCCCAATATGGGTTGTTCTGGATATTATTTGATTCAGGTGCCGCGAACTCCTATACGTCATGGTTTCAGGTAATCCGGCAGATAAACCGGTTTTTTATGTCCTTAAGACCCTATATTGGAAGATCGGTCTATATGGCAGGGATTGTCAAATATGGTCCATATTCTAATTGGATGAAGCACAGTGGGATAGAACTGACAAAAAAAAAACTACTAAAAAATATGCCATAAAGTAATTGGGAAAACCCCTCAAGTTCTCAAATTCAAAGCCAAGACCTCCATTCGGGCCATAAAGTTTTGCACATGATCTCGAAAATACCTCAGCCCAACCATTTCAAATTTCAAAAAGTTGCCTCCATTCGTTATCAAATGTCATATTTGTACTAGATTCTATTCCAATTGTACTCGGTTCTATTCCAATGAGGAAATGAGTGTTCAAAGACAGCTTGAGGACAGTCGTAAGGTACTCGACTGTACCTTACGATTGTAAGTTGCCTCCATTCGTTATCAAATGGCATATTTATACTAGATTCTATTCCAATTGTACTCGGTTCTATTCCAATGAGGAAATGAGTGTTCAAAGACAGCTTGAGGACAATCGTAAGGTACTCGACTCTAGGTATTTCCAATTTCTTCAGCATCTGTATAGAGATTCCGTCGGCACTCAACGCCTTGGATGATTTGGAGCCACGAATGATATTCGTTGCTTCGTCCACGGTAAAAAAATGTGATGGCTGTCCTTCGGCTCGGAGACCAAGGATACGACAAATGGCTCTCCTCCTAGCCTTGTCACTCTCCATACATTAAATTGACGGTTAAACAACCTGGCACATCTTTCGGACCAGTCACTGTTACTTCGCCAACAGTGACTGAGGTCCTGTCATCCCATCTAACGGAGTACGAGAGTGACATAACAGTAGACCACAGCTTGACTAAATCGGTGCCTAAGTTATTGGGTTGCCCAAAAAGTAATTGCGGATTTTTCATATAGTCGGCGTTGTGACTCTGTAATTGCATTCTTTCTTCCGTCAGTTATCAGCTGTTACTTTTAGCTTGCTTTGAAAAAGAAGTGTAAAAAAAGTATATTTGATTAAAGTTCATTCTGAGTATTATTAAAAATGCATTTACTTTCTTTTAAAAAATCCGCAATTACTTTTTGGGCAACCCATACATTCCTCCAAGGGCTTAGTACGTTCCGTACAACGAAACCCATTATGATCGTCTGCGAGTACCACTGTGCCGGGAAATTTGGCCGCACTTGGGGTATTCGAACGGCTGATATAAAGCGAGCGGCTGACTTAGTAGTAATCCACAGCTTGCCTAAAGCGGTACCTAAGTTACATTGCTCCAAGTGTTCCAGCCACAAATTCCGCTTATGTTCGTTGACCACCCTGTTTTTTTCCAGATTCGGCTGGCTGATTCTGGGGTTTGTGGGGTCCTTGCAACGAATCCCATCACGCTCCTCTGCGAGTACCACTGCCTGCGCCGAGAAATTGGGTTGTGGTTGAAGTATTCGAGCGGCTGGTATAAGCCGAGCGGCTGCATTAAAGATATCGCCGAATTTCCTTTCGCTAGTTGCCGAGGGAGGGGGGTTTTCAGTTCACTGAAGCGGCGATTGGTGTACTCTCTGAAGCCGACCAAATCGGCTTTCTTCTGATTGATAAACGTCTGTCGCTCAGAGGTTACGAAGTCGGGTGAAAGGTCGATGGTGAGTGTTATGGGGAGGTGGTCTGATCCCAAAGAAACGACGGTTTGCCAAGATACATCACTCAGGAGATCAGGGAATGCAATGGAAATGTCTGGCTAGCTGCTACATCTCCTCGCAATCCTAGTGGGGGCATCCTCATTCACCGTGCAAAACGTGGAGCTTTCAATCTGCTCTGCCATGGCTATGCCCCACTGGTCGTTACCTAGGGGAGAATGTCATGAAATGTGATTCGCATTAAAGCCTTCTAGAATCAGACAATTATGGCCAGACAATAGGCCACTTATGTCGAGATTGTAAGCTTGGCCATTAACTGAATCACAACTGCCAACCGGCAGTACGAACACGTTGTGTACCTCATGTGTATAAAACAAACGGAGCAAATTATGACAGGATTTATTTGAAATTAGATACACTGGGTTATATTCGAATCCCTCCATGCCAAGCATCTTCTAGACGGGACCATAATTGGATATTGCAGCCATAATCACCGATCTTCCGATTTAAGGTCTTTACCCTATAAAATGCACATTTGTTTCCCAATTTCGTTGAAATTTGGCACCGAGAGTAATATTAGGTTGCCCAAAAAGTAATTGCGGATTTTTCATATAGTCGGCGTTGAGAAATTTTTTCACAGCTTGTGACTCTGTAATTGCATTCTTTCTTCTGTCAGTTATCAGCTGTTACTTTTAGCTTGCTTTGGAAAAAAAGTGTAAAAAAAGTATGTTTGATTAAAGTTCATTCTAAGTTTTATTAAAAATGCATTTACTTTCTTTTAAAAAATCCGCAATTACTTTTTGGGCAACCCAATATTAGTCTCCTCGATGTCCTTGCCACGTTTAGTGCAGATGGGACCATAGTTGGATATAGCTGTCATAAAGACCGATCTTCCGATTTAAGGTCTTTGCCACATGAAGCGTATATTTGTTGCCCGATTTCGCTGAAATTTAGCTCAGAGAGTTTGTCGAGTCTCTTGATATCCGTGCCGAGTATGGTCCAGATGGGATTATATTTGGATATAGCCCTTATATAGACCGATCTTCCGATTTAAGGTTCTGGATATTTGTTGCCCGATTTCGCTGAAATTTAGCACAAAGTGTTTGTTGAGTCTCTCTATATCCGTGCCGAACATGGTCCAGATGGGATTATATTTGGATATAGCCCTTACATGACCGATCTCCCGATTTAAGATTCTCCACCCATGAAGCACACATTTCTTATCCACATTTTAGGTCTCTCGATATCCCAAGCATAGGGCGGATGGGATCATATTTTTGGATATATCTACCATACAGACCGATCTCCAGATTTAAGGCACTGGCTCTATAAAAAAGACATTCATTACCGGATTTTGCCGAAATTTGTCATGGTGAGAAGTTATAGACCTTTTCAATCCATATCATGTGGGTCATATCCCACTATTTTTAGATAAAGGCCCCATATAAATCAATCACTCTTTTGAAGGTCTTTTACCCTTTATTAGCATATTTATTGTCCGATTTGGCTGAAATTTATAGCAGTGAGGTTTTTTCGAAAGATTCTTCTAAAAATATTGGTTGCCCAAAAAGTAATTGAGGATTTTTTAAAAGAAAGAAAAAGGCATTTTTAATAAAACTTAGAATGAACTTTAATCAAATATACTTTTTTTACACTTCTTTTCCAAAGCAAGCTAAAAGTAACAGCTGATAACTGACAGAAGAAAGAATGCAATTACAGAGTCACAAGCCGTTGAAAAATTTGTCAACGCCGACTATATGAAAAATCCGCAATTACTTTTTGGGCAACCCAATATGTGGACCAGTTTGAGTTAATGGAGAATATGGGTGTCATATGAACCACGAGCTGTATGACGACGGTAGCATATTTACACGTATCAAAATACAGCTGCATTGGTTCGGTCATGTTGTCAGAATGGTTGAAGAAGCTCCAGCAAAAAAGTCTTTTGAAGGCAAACACGGTGGTACACGCAAACCGTGAAGACCAAAAGCCCGATGGAAAAATCAAGTGGTGGGAGACACCTGGAAACTTGGTGTCAGAGATTTTAGAGTGAGCGCAGAAGATCGAGGCGCTTGGAACGCTATTTTGCGTTCGGCTAGTGGAAGAAACGTTTTGTCATAGCCAACTAAAAAGGAAAGGATTTTTTTCGATGCCGAATTTGGTCCGTACAAATTTGGCATTTTCCACCTGATTTTAACGAATTTTGGTTAATATTATATATGCGAGGTGGTGGGTATACAATATTCAGCCCAGCTGAACTTAATGCCTTTATACATTGTTACTTGCTTTTGTGCTTCCTTTTCGATCACATTGCAATTTCTGTTTTTTCTTTGGCAAAAAGGAATGCGAGACATTTGAAATAAAAAAAAAATGTTTCCATTGATTGGTAAAATTATTCTTTCGTACATGCCTCCTGGAATGTTTGTGGCCAAACAAATGTAGAAAATTTTTGTGGCATTAAGAAGTTCAAGAAATATTTCCTTTGTAATGTGTGCTAATAAATGTTTAAATTCATGTGAGAACTTTTTTTGTGCCATGCGAGAAATGGTACAAACCAATTGTTGAGCATATACGAGTATCTCATATCCTTTTTCGCTTGGCTCCCCACTCTGCTCACACAAACACTTACCCCTCTTGCTTCTTATCCTTCTCTTATATCCTTTTTGGGCTTTGTTCTTGTCTGCCGCACTCTTTTGGGAAATCGACTAACAGAGTTATGGACTTTAACACAATATTTGTATTATAAAATTAAAAAGAGAATGAGATTTTCTTTTCCCCCACCATATACACACTTAAACACAAAGAGCGGAACACTAGGCAGTTGGCAATGGCGGTTTGCTTTATAGAATTCTCCCATATGTTTGGGGGAGGGCAGGATTTCATTCAATTTGTTGGCATTATGAGAACAAATTTGTTAACGTCTGCGATTTCGTTGCCACACTTTTGGTGAATGCCCATATAATATTTTTTCGCTACTTGTCGATGTTTTCATGTGTGTGTGTGTGTGTTTCAATAGGATACATCACACACATGTAGACAGAACGAACATGTGAAAAGGCCTCTCAGCAGATCCCATTTCATATATTTTTTTTATATAAGAGTATAACTGTATTATATTCATTCCACTCCTGTATTGAATCTCAAAAAAAGTGGTAAGGACACAGATATCGTAAGCACATTGGGTTAGAAATGAATATTGAAATATCATTGCTTAATGCTAAAGACACGGTTGGAGTCCCAGTGGTCCGATCAACTGTTTGCTACAAAAACCTAGGCCATTGTGAATAACTATGCAAATGCAAATTTTGCCCATGAACATTCCAACAAGGAACAGGGGACTTCTCACATATCAATGAGTGCAGTCCGATTCAAGTTTTATAGCCGAGTCCGAACGGCGTGCCGAAGTGCGACACCTCTTTGGAGAGAAGTTTTACATGGCATATTACCTCTGAAATGTTGCCGGCATTAGGAGGGGAAAGCCAACGCTGAAAATTTTTTCTGATGGTCTCGCCAGGATTCGAACCCAGGCGTTCAGCGTCATAGGCGGACATGCTAACCTCTGCGCTACGGTGGCCTATAGCGCTTACTATAGTCACACGTACACTGTATAGACCCATCTCGCCTGACCCTGGCGCTAGTGATCCCAACATGGGGTGCTTTGAGATAGCAGTCCGGTCCGGTACTGCCACGTACATACCTCCGGTTGATAGTTGTAACCCAGTTAATGGCCAAGCTTACAAGCCCGACATCGGTGGGCTACAGTCTGGCCATAACCGTCGGGTTCTTGGGGACTTTAAAGCGCATCACATTTCATGGCATTCTCCCCTTAGGTAACGACCAGCGGGACATAGCTTTGGCAGACCAGATTGAATGCTCCACGATGTGCACGGTGAATGAGGATGTCCCCACTAGGATTACAAGGCGGTGCAGCAGCTCGCCAAACATTTCCATTGCTTCCCCTGATCTCCTGGGTGACGTAACCTGGCAAGCCGTAATTTCTTAGGATCAGACCACCTTCCCATAATTCTCACCATCAACCGACCACCCGACTTCATAACCCCTGAGCGCCGGTTGTTTATCAATCAAAAAAGGCCGATTGGGCCGGCTTCAGAGAGTGCACCAATCAACAAATGCAGCAGCTCTTCAAACATTTCCATTGCCTCCCCTGATCTCCTGAGTGACGTTACCTGGCAAGTCGTTATTTTTTTGGGTTTAGACCACTTCCTCATAATTCTCGCCATCAACCTGTCACACGACTTCATAACCTCTGAACGCAGGATGTTTATCAATAAAAGGAAGGCCGATTGGATCGGCTTCAGAGAGTATGCAGCAGATTGCCATTTGCACCCCCTGATCTCCTGTGTGACGTAACCTGGCAAGCCATCGTTTCTTAGGATCAGACCCCCCTCCATTATTTTCGCCATCACCCGACCACTCGACTTCGTAAACTCTGAGTGCCGGATGTTTATCAATCAAAGGAAGGCCGATTAGACCGGCTTCAGAGAGAGAGTACATCAATCGCCGCTTCAGTAAACCGACACCCCCCTCGAAAGTGCTAGTTGCCGAGAGAAAATTCCGAGACATCATTAAAGTAACAGTAAAAGTAATGCGTATCATGTTTCATGGCATTCTCCGCTAGGTAACGACCTACGACCTGAAAGATCCACGTTTTGCACGGTGAATAAGGATGCCCCCACTAGCATTACGAGGACATTTCCATCGCATCCTCTGATCTCCTGTGTGACGTAACCTGGCAAGCCATCGTCTCTTAAGGTCAGACCACCTCCCCGTAATTCTTGCCATCAACCAACCACCCGACTCCATTACCTCTGAGCGCCGGATGTTTATCAATCAAAAGAAGGCCAATTGGGCCGGTTTCAGAGAGTACACCAATCGCCGCTTCAGTGAACTGCTATCCCCCTCAAAAATGCTAGTTGCCGAGAGTGGAAATCCCGAGACATCATTAACGCAGCAGCCGCTGGCTTTATACCAGCCGGTCGGATACCCCAAGTGCAACTCCATTTCCCGGCGCAGGCATTGGTATTCGCAGACGAGAGTAATGTTATTCGGACGGACCCCATTTAACCCAGAATCAGCGAGCTGACTCTAGAAATTTTCAGGGTAGAATTTATGGCTGGAACACTGGAACTTAGGGACCGGTTTAGCCAAACTGTGGTCTACTGTCAAGTCACTCTCGAACACCGGTAGACGCGAAGTAACCGTGACTGATCCGAAGAGATGCGCCAGGTTATTTAACCGTCAATTTATTGTGCATCCCGAGAGTGACAGGGCAAGGAGGAGAGCCATTCGCCGTATTTGTGGTCTCCGAACCGATGAACAGCCATCACAATTTGCCATGGGTAAAGTTACGAATTTCATCCGTGACGTTGGACCCAACGGAATCTCTACATTGATGTTGAAGAATCTGGATTCACCTGGAGTTGAGTACCTTACTACTGTCCTTAATCTGTCTTTGAACACTTTTATAGTTCCTCATGTCTGGAAAATGGGCAGAGTGATCCCGCTACTGAAGGTCGGTGATCTGAAGGCAGCTGAACCAAGAAGTTTAGCAGCTGGTCGGAAGGAAGTGGATGTGGCGATGGACGTTTGAAGCGATATGACGACGGATGGATGAGTGGTTGGTAGACTACATTGGAAAAGACGGTCAGCTGGAGGCGGCTGGAGCATGAAGTTTCGGAGCTGGTAGGGAGGAAGTGAATGCGGCGATATGACGACTGAAGGATGAGTGGTGAAAGACGGCTGGACCATGAAGTCTTGGAGCTGGTCGAGTGGGTGTGTGTGTGTGAAGTTCTAATGTTTTTGAAAGTTGTAACACGGTGTCTCTGCTATTCCTTATGACTAACATGCTGTATACCGTGCATGTGAATGTTCGGTGGCATTCTTGTTTTGGCTCAAACATGTGCTAAGTCATAATGTGTTGCTACGGGACGGTGTTTAAATTATCCCACTAGGTGACCAGTCCGGAACTGTCTGGGTATCAACTGGAAGTTGTTGGACTACGTGGTCGAACCAGTGGTATCTGGTACCACGGGAGTCAAGAGCCCCTGGAACTTCGGTTCCACCCTGACTATTGATGAGACCCCAGTTGGGAGCAATGTGAAGGCTGTGGTTTAACACCTAAATCCCAGGATTTAGGTGTTAAACCGGTGTGGATTTGCATGTACTCAACCGGGTGCCGTGACCCCTAGAACGGCAAGAGTTTGGATAGTGCTCTGCTCCTAACCAAGAGGACACGTCCAGACAACGTGAACTCGAATTGGGACTCATGTTAGCTTCGGCTATGTATGGGGGCGTTGGTAGACGCATCATTATCACCCCGTGGTAAGAGCCCTGCAGGATTTAGCTCTCATGGCGGGGGCCTGCATAAAACACCATTTGGTCTCGTCAGCTCTGGGACACGCAGTGGAATAATATACAGATCTATGAGAATGCCGCTCTTCGAACTGGCGACGGGCTGTCTCCTCAGTTCTCATGTGTACCTCACCCATCAGGAGACAAAGATCCTACCAGTGCGAAGACATAGCTACATACAGTCTAAGCAATACCTTTTGAGCTGTTATCACAGTGACCATCCAAATCATGATATTGCAGATAAGTATTCATCGCCCAGAAGCCTTAAGTTAGATCTACATGAACTAGAGCATGAAAGAGAGAACCTCTAGATCAAGCAGCATATCAAGAGGGTCTAGAAGCAGATGCAGTGGATAGCTATCAGGTGAATGTGGTCCTTTGAGAATCACCGCCTACCATTGCATCTGCAGAAATCGACCTCCACCGGCAAACCAGAGTAGTTCTGGCTCAATTACGATCCGGCAGAAGCAGCCGCCTCAATTCCTACAGAGCAA
Organism: Stomoxys calcitrans; assembly: GCF_963082655.1. Classification (NCBI taxonomy): domain Eukaryota; kingdom Metazoa; phylum Arthropoda; class Insecta; order Diptera; family Muscidae; genus Stomoxys; species Stomoxys calcitrans. The sequence goes on from NC_081555.1 coordinate 35,748,903, forward strand.
GGATTGATGCCGACGTGTAAGATGTATGTCCCGATTGTGACCAGGGACCACAAGACGCGCGTCGCCTGTTTAACTGGTCTGCCAGATCCACCCGTCTCAGACCTCCCTTTGAACGCACCACATCTTAGTCGCAGGGTTCCTGGATATGGATACTCAGCAGAATGAAGCAGACGAAAGATAGAACACTACAAACTGCTACAACAACAACAACGATAGTCACAACAAGTTAATACAAAATAAGTGCCAGGCTCGAAATAGCTGTGAGCACCACACATACTGGAACATTGAGGTCCGATCTGTGTGGTGTTCATTGCTGTCTTGAGAAGTTTAGCTGCGAGCTACCGGGTGCGTCCACAGATTGGGGATAGTGGGATGCTTCATAAGGGGTAGCTGCAACGGCAATCGCAGACATTCATCGGTATCAAGCGGAGAGTCTCTGTGAGAGGTCGGATGGCACCGAATCTTGCACAAATACTGAGTGCCTATGATGCTCGATGTGACAAAGAGGGTAATTGGCGCCTTTATAGAACCAATGGTCACCCAGTTCTAGTAGCAATCGGTTCTTTGGACCGGAACAAGGAGCTTGACGAGGATCGCCACCTCCATATGAAAATGCGGCTACAACAACAACTAAAACTAAAAAAATGGCTTCTTGGACTCGAAAGTACTTTAAAGGAACATCGGGAATACTTCTCTCATATCAATAATTCGCTCTCTCTTGATTCCACCAGTCACTTACTACATAGATATGTCTTTCACACATTTTTATACCCTCCACCATAGTAACTACTCGAAATATTCGTCTGAGACTCCATAAAGTATATATATTCTTGATCGTCGTGACATTTTATGTCGATCTAGCCATCTAGTCCGTCCGTCCGTCCATCCGTCCGTCTGTCTGTCAAAAACACGCTAATTTTCGAAGGAGTAAAACCAGCCGCTTGAAATTTTGCACAAATACTTCTTATTTGTGTAGGTCGGTTGGGATTGTAAATGGGCCGAATCAGTCCATGTTTTGATATAGCTGCCATATAAACCGATCTTGGGTCTTGACTTCTTGAGCCTCTGGAGGGCGCAATTCTTATCCTATTGCAATGAAATTTTGCGCAACGTTTTTTTTATGATATCCAACAACTGTGCCTAGTATGGGCCATATCGGTCCATGTTTTGATATAGCTGCTATATAAACCGATCTTGGGTCTTGACTTCTTGAGCCTCTAGAGGGCGAAATTCTTATCCGATTGGAATTAAATTTTGCCCGACGTGTTTCGCTATGACTTCCAATAACTGTGCCAAGTACGGTCCAAATCGGTGCATAACCTGATATAGCTGTCATATAAACCGATATGGGGACTTGCCTGTTTGAGCCACTAGAGGGCGCAATTCTTATTCGATTTGGCTGAAATTTAGCATGACGTATTTTATCATGACTTTCAACAACTGTGTCAAGTACGGTCCAAATCGGTCCATAACCTGTTATAGCTGTCGTATAAACCGATCTTGGGTTTTGACTTCTTGAGCCTCTAGAGGGCGCAATTCTTATCCGATTGGAATGAAATTTTGCACGACGTGTTTTTTATGATATCCAACAAGTGTGCCAGTTATGGTTCAAATCGGTCCATAACCTGATATAGCTGTCATATAAACCGATCTGGGGACTTGACTTTTTGTGACACTAGAGGGCGCTTTCCTTATCCGATTTGGCTGAAATTTTGTGTGACGTATTTAATCATGACTTTCAACAACTGTGCTGAGTACGTTCGAAATCGGTCCATAACCTGATATAGCTGTCATATAAACCGATCTGGGGACTTGACTTCGTGAGCTTCTAGAGGGCGCAATTATTATCCGATTTGGCTGAAATTTTGCATGACGTATTTTATCATGACTTTCAACAAATGTGCCATATAATGTTCAAATTGGTTCATAACCTGATATAGCTGCCATATAAACCGATCTGGGATCTTGACCTCTTGTGCCTCTGGAGGTCACAATTATTATCCGATTTGAATGAAATTTTATACGACGGATCCTGTCATGACCATCAACATACGTGTTTATTATGGTCTGATTCGGTCTATAGCCCGATACAGCTCCCATATAAATCGGTCTCTCTATTTTACTTGTTGAGCCCCCAAAGGGCGCAATTCTTATTCGAATTGGCTGACATTTTACACAGGTCTCCAACATATAATTTAATTGAGGTCCAAACCGGATCATATCTTGATATCGCTCTAATAGCAGAGCTAATCTTTTCGTTTATCGTTTTTTTTTTTGCCTAAGAAGAGATGTCGGGAAAAGAATTCGACAAATGCGATCCATGGTGGAGGGTATGTAAGATTCGGCCCGGCCGAACTGAGCACGCTTTTGCTTGTTTTTCTTTTTCAAATTCATCCCACTGTGCCTGATTTGTGCCAAACTTAATGCCGGTTCATTTCATGCATTTGCTGAAAGCACCTCCATATATTTTTGAAAAAGGGGAGCAAGAGGTTAAAAAAAATCAATAGTTCGTGCTTGGTTACCCAGACACCACCAGCCAAATGAAACTGTGCCATGTGGCATGTGTGTCAAATGCCTGCCTAACTGTCTGTTTGTTTGTCTGTCTGTCTGTGTGTCTGTCTCTGTTTGTTTGGCAGCCTGTCTGTCTTTTGTCGGCTTCTTTATCCTTTCTTTTGACTTTATTATACATTAGTATATTTCATTATGGTTTTATGTTTTCGCAATTATTAAAACTAAAAATAAAAGAAAGAACTAAGAGAGATTACACATTTGCACTCACACACACACACACACACATACACATACATTTATAACAAATGCAAATATGATGAATTGCTTGATGTAGCATTCCAGCGTGTGCGAGTATGTAATAAATGGATGTTCTTTATGTAATAGCTGGAAAAGTATAACAAACCCTTCTTTTCTTGCTTCTAAGCAAAGTGCTTTTGCCATATTTTATGATTGTTGACTAACCGTATATTTTGTTTTAGTTTCGAAAAACAAGCTCTTAGCAGGGCTATTATTAAATGAGCAAGCCAATAGATGGAACATACATTCTGAAATGTAAAATTAAGGTTTGGGGAATATGTGAACAATTTTAGGATAGTTTGGAAGAGGAAAGGGGGCCCCAATGTGTTAAAGTGTTTTAATGGACTTAAGAATTGTTTTTTTATCCTTCACCACCACTGTGGTAAGGGGTATTATAATGCTGTGCATTTGTTTGAAACTCTAAGAAGGAGAAGAGCTACTCTACATTAATAAGTATACCGATCGGCTTAGAATCACTGCCTTATTCGATTTCGCTATGTCTGTCTGTCTGTCCAAGTATTCTAATGATCAAAGGGCAGTTCGCATTTCCGATTGTCCGAAATCGGTCCAGATTTAGATATAGCTCCCATATATATCTTTCATCCGATATGCCCTTTTAATGTTGTAGAAGCCACAATTTTGGTGATATCTCTACCAAATTTGACACGAAGTGGTTTTTGTAACGTCCCAAAGTGTGTGCAAATTTTCATCTAAATCGGCTCAGATTCAGATATAGCTCCCATATATATCTTTCATCCGATATGGCCTTTTAGAGCTGTAGGAGCCACAATTTTGGTGCGATCTCTACCAAATTTGACACGAAATGCTTTTTGTGACGTCCCAATATGTGTGGAAATTTTTATATAAATCGGTTCAGATTTAGATATACCTCCCATATATAACTTTTGTCCGATGTAATCTATAAAGGGTGTAGAAGGCACAAATTCGATCCGATGTTTGTAAAATTTGTCACGAAATGCTTTTTGTGACGTCCCAATGTGTGTGCAAAATTTTATCTAAATCGGTTCAGATTTAGACATGGCTCTCATATATAACTTTCGTCCGATTTTACCTATTAAGGCTGTAGAGGGCGCAAATTCGATCCGATCTTTACAAAATTTGGTACGAAGTGCGTTTTGTGACGTCCCAATATGTGTGCAAAATTTCATCTAAATCGGTCCAGATTTAGATATAGCTCCCTTATATATCTTTCATCCGATTTGACCTAATAAGGCTTTAGAAGGCACAAATGCGATCCGATCTTTACAAAATTTGGCCCAAAGTGCTTTTTGTGACGTCCCAATATGTGTGCGAAATTTCATCTAAATCGGCTGAGATTTAGATATAGCTCACATATATAACTTTCATCCGATATGTACTTTTAAAGCTGTAGCATGCACAATTTTGGTCCGATGTGTACAAAATTTGGCATGGAGCGTTTTATTCTACGTCCTCATGTGTGCGCAAAGTTTCATGAAAATCGGTCCAAATTTAGATATAGCTCCCATATATATCCTTCATCCGATTTGACCAATTAAGGCTGTAGAAGTTTCAAATTCGATCCGATCTTTATAAAATTTGGTACGAATTGCTTTTTGTGACGTCCCAATATGTGTGCAAAATTTCTTCTAAATCGGCTCAGATTTAGATATAGCTCCCATATATAACTTTCGTCCGATATGGTTTTTCAAGGCTGTAGCAGGCACAATTTTGGTCCGATCTTTACAAAATTTGGCATGGAGCGTTTTATTCAACGTTCTCATATGTGCGCAAAGTTCCATGAAAATCGGTGAAGTTTTAGATATACCTCCCATATATATTTTTCATCCGATATGGTCTTTCAAGGCTGTAGCAGGCGCACTTTTGGTGCGATATTTACAAAATTTGGCATGGAGCGTTTTATTCAACGTTCTCATATGTGCGCAAAGTTCCATAATAATCAGTCCAGATTTAGATATAGCTCCCATATATATCTTTCATCCGATATGGACTTCCAAGGCTGTAGAAGCTACAATTTTGGTCCGAACTCAACAAAATTTTTCATGAGATTGTCTAATTGACATCCCAATACGTGTGCAAAATTTCATCAAAATCGTTTTTGATAAAACTCCCCTATATATGCGTTTATGCGTTTCGACTTTTAAGGCTGTAGGCCCGACTTTTGTCTTTCCTTTCTGGTTTCTTGTATGCATTTTTAGCAGAATCCATGGTTGTGGGTTCCCAAGATTCCTTCCGGACGAACTTAGCACGCTTTTACTTGTTCCATATATTTTCAATACAAAAAGTGTTAAATTTTCCTCCCGTCCATTTTTGACATTCATGGTTGATCGATCATTGGTGCGTATGAGCAATGCATGGGTATGTCTCAATACTCATACGAACCCACGGCCAGTGTTGTTTGTTTGTAACACTGAATTATTGGTCCAAGAGACCCCATAAATTATACAAATTCTTGATTCTCATGACATTTAAAGTCGATTTAGCCCTGTGTTTTCGTCTGTTCATCCCTCAATCCATCCATTCGTCTGCTGTTTTATGTTCCTTTAGGAGATTCACAATCCTACCGACTACCCCACGATATTAAAGAATTTTCCCAGTTTGTTATTCTCCCTAAAAAAATGTCTTATAAATCATACCTAAGATTTATTTGCTGCTGGTTTCATAAGTTTCAATTCTCCCAACATTGCCGTAGCTCATATTTATGAGTTTGTATTACGAGTTTTTGTTTTTAATAAACAAATTTTTTTCTATTGTAACCACACACTAGAATTGCAAATTCAAGGAAAATCGTTTTGCATAACAAAGGAAAGACTAGGCAAAACGATATTTGGCGGCTCTTAGGAAGACACTCAAGTATTTTTTGTTTGTTTAAAAAAACCAACTTTGGGATTATTTAAAGAGCTTTTATGGAAATGAATATTGGTTGACTTATGGACATTTGGATTATGCCGCCTACAACGAATTATGATATTTATTTTTTTTTCTAAATATATATCATCATATTGTCCAAGTTTCGGAGCAAAGCAAAGAAATATAGGCCCAGTAATAGCAACAGCAACAACCAGAGAAAAACATTCCAGCATTACAAGAACAATTGGCAGGCAGCAGTTTCACATTAAATTGAAACCCTGAAAGTATGCTACACTTTTTGTGTTTTGTTTCGGGAACACCAGCCAGCCATCCCTGAAATTTATGCTAATCTTATTTACACAGTTGTGTATGCTTGTGAATGTCCTGCATAGAGCAAAACATTGACTTTATTTCACATTGCAAATATTTGAAATGGAAACTACAGGAGGGGACAATGGGGGGGAAAACGGAGTATCACGTTGAACACCCAACAGACGAAGGAGACGAAAGACAAACATGAATTCGTTTTAAAATAATCCGATTTCATTTTCTACTTGGCAAAGTATTACAAAGTGATATTAAATTAAATTTGTTCGCATAATAGACAACAATTTGGGTAAGTTTGCTAATGGAATATTTTGCAAAAAGTTAAGTTCTCAGTCTGGAAAACTTCAGTATTTTTTAGGTAGGTTTGGACCCTAAACAACATGTGGAGTAAATCAAATCACATTAGGCTGGTTAAGGCCACACACAAAGTTAGTTGTAATGTTTGTGTGTGTGTGAGTGTGTAAAAAGAATTAGAAAGTAAGGCATGTATAAAGGCATCAAAAGGATCTTTGTTTAGTATGACAGCTGTTTATAGCATTTGTATGGCACTATGCTGTTTCTCTTTGTTGTTGTTATTGTTGTTGTGGCAACATTTGATTTGCATTTATTTTAATTTTATCATGAATAAATTTGCCAACAATTTGAACTCAAACAAAAGACAATCTTTTAATTAAGCCTAGATAGCCTGAATACATGGTCATGTTTAATTAAAACTTATTGCTCATTGGATTAGGTTAAATGAACTTTTTCAATGGGCAAGTAAAGTTGGGCATTTTTGCTCCAATTAAAATGAAATTGATTAGTATGCAATAATTATGTTAATTTTGTATCCAGGTATTATCGCTACTAATATAAGAAGGTCATTTTGGACAGTAAATCCATTAAAATTTAAAAACTTAACCAATATCTATGTTTACTCAAAATAGGCTAAATCGATTTCTTTGAAATTTTCACAGATTGTGGGGAGTGGTCCGGAAGGAGCAATAGGTTATATAATTTTTTGATATCGCAAGGGGGCGGACCCTCCTCCTTACCCCAAAAGTATCACCCAAAAATAAAAGTGGACGGATCGGGACAATATGTGACTTAAATGAAAGGTATTCAAGAGTAGAGTACGAATTTCATACCCCAAAACCCACCCATATAGGATTATTGAACGATAATGACAATATGAGGCTCGAAAGAAAGTTATTCGGGAGTAGATTACAAATATGGTCAGGAAACAGGCATAGGCTGTGTAATTTCTTGATGTTGGAAGGGGGCGGACCCTCCTTTGTTACCCCAAAAATGCCACCCAAAATCAAAAGTGGACCGATAGAAACAATATAGGTATCAAATGAAAGACATTGGAGAGTAGAATACGAATGTGGTATAAAAACTTGAGTTCAAATATCTAAGGGGTCGACCAACCCCAAAAACTGCTCCAAACAGACATATTGGTCTCTAAAGAAAGGTATTCGAGAGTAGACTACGAATATGACATAAACAAGTAAAAAGGCGTCAAGTTCGGCCGGGCCGAACTTTGGATACCCACCACCTCGGGTATGCATGTAAACCACCTTTCATCAAAATCCGGTGAAATTTGCATACCTTATGTTCCATAGCGGTTATATCGATTTGGACCAAATAGAAATAAGTACAAGTCATTGTTCAATTGTGTATAACAAAATATTGGTCTTTTTAGTAGCTATATTTAAAAATAAACCGATCTGAAATATATACGACACGGATGTAGAAAAGCCTAACATAAGTCACTGTGTCAAATTTCAGCAAAATCGGATAATAAATGTGGCTTTTATGGGCCTAAGACCCTAAATCGGAGGATCGGTCTATATGGCAGCTATATTCAAATCGGGTCCACTTTGGCCTAAGTTGCAGAAAAATGTCGAAAGGCCTTACACAACTCACTGTCCCAAATTTGGAAGAAATCGGACAATAAATGCGCCTTTTATGGGCCCAAAACCTTAAATCGAGAGATCGGTCTATAGGGCAGCAATATCCAAATCTGAACCTATCTGGGCCAAATTGACGAAGGATGTTGAAGGGCCTGACACAACTCACTGTCCCAAGCTTCAGCAAAATCGGATAATAAATGTGGCTTTTATGGGCCTAAGACCCCAAATCGAAGGATCGGTCTATATGGCAGGTCCGATTTCGCCTAAGTTGCAGAAAAATGTCGAAGGGCAGAAGGGAAGAAATCGGACAATAAATGCGCTTTATGGACCCAAAACCTTAAATCGAGAGATCGGTCTATATGGCAGCTATATTCATATCTGGACCGATCTGTGCCAAATTGACAAAGAATATCAAAGAGCCTAACACAACTCACTGTCTCAAATTTCATCAAAATCGTATAATAAATGTGGCTTTTTTGGGCCTAAGACCCTAAATCGGAGGATCGGTCTTTATGACAGCTATATCCAAATCTGGACCGATCTTGGCCAAATTAACGAGGAATGTCGAAGAGCTTAACACAACTCACTGTATCAAATTTCAGCAAAATCGAATAATAAATGTGGCTTTTATGGGCCTAAGACCCTAAATCGGAGGATCGGTCTATATGGCAGCTATATCCAAATCTGAACCGATCTGGGCCAAATTGACGAAGGATGTTGAAGGACCTGACACAACTCACTGTCCCAAATTTCAGCAAAATCGGATAATAAATGTGGCTTTTTTGGGCCTACGACCCTAAATCGGAGGATCGGTCTTCATGACAGCTATATCCAAATCTGGACCGATCGGGGCCAAATTGACGAAGGATATCAAAGAGCCTAAAGCAACTCACTGTCCCAAATTTCCGTTTTACTATTCCTTTCTTTCTCATAGTAGTTCTCATAGTTTTCCGGGGGCGGGTAACTGGCCCAGCGCCCCAACCGCATGTGTTTTGTGGTCGAACCGCTTGCTCCAAGATCCGACGCTCGCCTCTAGCCGCCCCAAACCTGGGAACAGACGCTGATGTTGGCCATTGTTTATTTTAAGGCGCCATTAACTCGCCTTGTCATCTCGAGTATCATTGGCACTGAGTATTTAATTAAGAGCCAGTACCAGCTGACTGCCCGCGGCCGCATCTGCAGCTAATCCACATAAAAACGGAGCTTTCCACCATCCGCAACCTGTGGACGCTCCCGGTAGCTTTCAGCTAAGCTTCCCGTAAGAACGATGGACACCACACAAGTCGGAGCTTTAAGTTCCAGCCTTTGTGGTGCTCTTAGTTATCCCGTATCGGCCTGGCATAGAAGAACCTACGGATCTTTAAAAATGTGGTATCCCAAGTGTTAGCTTTGAAATATGATTTTGAAGGTAGACAACCAGAGTGATAAGTGAAACGTGCAATAGATTGGGATAGGAAAATATTGATCATACGTGCACACATGGACTATCAGGGTGATGAAAATTAAGTAAACAAAAGGACTGGAAAGTGAATGTGTGGAATTTTGCATTCATTTGGAGCCCAAGACATTGTTGAAAAGTGGTTTCGTGGTTTCGGCGAATTGGGTTATCCTTAGCCAATCGTCATAACATTATGTTTATTGATTATTGGGTTCAAAAGTGAAAAATAGAGGCTATGCGCTTCCCCATTTGCAAAAAAAAAAAAAAAAAAAAAGCGTGGGACGGTCTAATGTCCAATAAAGTTATCCAATAAATACTTTTTATTAAAAATCATTGATTCGTTAAAAGTGTCTTCAAGCTTATCCACTCTTAATGGCTTCAAAAACGGATATATGGCCATTTGGAGTAAGCATATACAAAGAAAACCAATAAATTATGAGAATGTCATGTGACATTCTCACAAACAAAAAAAAAAAAAAAAAAATAAAAGAAAACAAAACAAATAAACAGCTTGTCGCTGAATCATGGTAATGAACAGGAAGTTTTATAATGGAAATTCATTTCGTATATATATTTGTCCTTTATTTACAATTGAAGTATATTAAACCTAGTTTCTTCATTTCTTTTCATAGAGAAGATCTAATAAAGGTTCTGGGAAAACTATGAAGCAAAACAACAGACCATAAATTGATAACCTTCAATGAAATTATGTTATGCTTTAAATTTTTGTTTATACCCTTCACCATAGGATGGGGGTATACTAATTTCGTCATTCTGTTTGTAACACCTCGTAATATGCGTCTAAGACCCCATAAAGTATATATACTCTTGATCGTCATGTCATTTTAAGTCGAACTAGCCATGTCCGTCCGTCTGTCCGTCTGTCTGCCGAAAGCACGCTAACTTTCGAAGAAGTAATGCTAGGCTCTTGAAATTTTGTACAAATACTTTTTATTAGTGTAGGTCGGTTGGGATTGTTAATGGGCCAAATCGGTCCATGTTTTGATATAACTGCCATATAAACCGATCTTGGGTCTTGATTTCTTGAGCCTCTAGAGGGCGCAATTCCTATCCTATTAGACTGAAATTCCACACGTGGTGTTTTGCTATCACTTTCAACAACTGTGTTAAGTCGGGTACAAATCAGATCACAATCTGATACAGGTGTCATATAAACCGACCTTGGGTCTTGACTCCTTAAGCCTCTAGAGGGCGCAATTCTTATCCTATTTGGCTGAAATTTTGCACGAGGTATTTTGTTATGACTTCCAACATCTGTGCTATGTATGGCGCGAATCGATCCATAACCTGATATAGCTGCCATATAATCCGATCTGTGATCTTAACTTCTTGAGCCTCTAGAGGGCGCAATGCTTATCCTATTTGGCTGAAATTTTGCACGAGATTTTTTTTATGTCTTCCAACATCTGTGCTAAGTATGGCGCGAATAGCTCCATAACCTGATATAGCTGTCATATGACCCGATCGGGGATCTTGACTCCTTGAGCCTCTAGAGGGCGCAATTCTTATCCGATTTGGCTGAAATTTTGTACGAGGTATTTTGTTATGACTTCCAACATCTGTGCTATGTATGGCGCGAATCGGTCCATAACCTGATATAGCTGCCATAAAATCCGATCTGTGATCTTAACTTCTTGAGCCTCTAGAGGGCGCAATGCTTATCCTATTTGGCTGAAATTTTGCGCGAGGTATTTTGTTATGTCTTCCAACATCTGTGCTAAGTATGACGCGAATCGATCCATAACCTGATATAGCTGCCATATAACCCGATCGGGAATCTTGACTTCTTGAGCCTCTAGAGGGCGCAATTCTCATACGATTCGGGTTCACCCATGACCTTCTACATGCGTGTCCAATACGGTTTGAATAGATCTATAGCTTGATACAACTCCCATATAATCCGATCCCCCTATTTTGCTTTTTGAGCCCCTACAAGGCGAAATTCTTATCCGAATGGACTGATTTTACATAATGACTTCTACAAATTTCCGCATTCAATTCATTTATGGTCCTAATCCGACTACAATTTGGTATAGCTCCAATAACATAACAATTCTTATTCATTATTCTTTGTTTGCCTGAAAAGAGATACCGCGCAGAGATCACGAGAAATGCGATCCATGATACATTAGATTCGGCTTGGCCGAATTTAGCACCCTCTTACTTGTTTAAATTCACTTATTTTTCTGGTTTATATATAAGTTGCTTTGCTTATTTCTTATTTCCAACTTCAGTCCCCTCGCTCTCCTTCTTCTAATGTTAAATGAAGTATGTAAAAGATTTTAACAAACACAGCAGCACATTGAAAAGCTTTAGCTCATTGCTTATGGAAATTTTCTGGCTTATGTTGTTGGTTTTTTTTTCCATTCCCTGCCAAGGGAATAATTCAAAATATCCGAAACACCAACAACATGACTTACTATGACTCATATTTATCCCATTTTGTTTTGGCCTTAACAATTTGTTGTCACAACCCAGTGAGCCAGCCAACCAAGGAAAATCGCATAGAGCGTTATTTTTGTTTTAAGATAACAACAGCTTGTCGTTAGGTTTTTTTTTTTGCTGCTTTTTGTCTGTGTTCAAGTGAGCTGGCGATTAACTTAACACCCCGCCTTGTATGCAACATTGTTTAATAAACATGCTCGTCATCCTAGATGTATGCCATAAAAATTTTATGGTTCAAGAGTATTCTGAGTAGTGTCGTTGAATATCAAAGTATGTATGCACAGTGATAAACAATGTTCAACTACAACACATACACACCATACGCCGCACATTGTATGGTGTGTATGTGTATGTTATGCATAAGAGTCTAATAATAAATATTTATGTATGTGTGTATGTATGTGTGTAAATTATTAATATGTATTTTCAAATGTCAAGTTGTTGGGCATCGTAAATTTAATTTTCTTGGGGCATGATTTTTTTTTTCTTGAATTGATATTAAATTGTGATTAAAAGTTGATGGGTCATCAAGGGAAATATTGAGACCAAGATCATTAATTTTTAATAGATTTCTGATACCACGTAAAAAATATTTGCTAGGCAAAATAGCATTACTCAAAGCAGAAGAGGTATGAGATGACGTTGACGATGACAGAATGGGGTAGGGAGGTGAGCTCTAGTATTGACATTTTAATATTTTGCTCTTTGTGAAAACTGTCAAAACATGAGATAAGCTACAAAGTCCATCCATAGTAAACACATCAAATCATTTTAGAGATTAGTAGACCATTAATCACAGTTATGAAGTTGTTGCCATTGATGTTAACAAAACATCAGTTCTTTGCTAAACTAAGGCAGTGATGCTTTGAAATACATCACCTAAGAATATCAAATCAACTTCAAATTGCAAATTTTAGCCCATGAACATTCCACTAAGGAACAGGGGCAAACTTCTCACTTATCAATGAGTGCAGTTCGATTCAAGTTTCTAAGCTCAATGATAAGGGTCCTCCTTGGCATAGTTCCTCACAAATGTTGCCGTATAATAAAAGCCACATTTATTATCCGATTCTGCTGAAATTTGAGACAGTGAGTTGTGTTAAGTCACTCGACATCCTTCTTCAATTTTACCCAGATCGGTCGAGATTTGGATATAGCTGCCATATAGACCGATCTCTCGTTTTAAGGTTTTGGGCCCATAAGGGGCGCATTTATTGTTCGATGTTGCCGAAATTTGGGGCAGTGAGTTAAATTGGGCCCCTCGATATCATTTTGCAATATGGCACAGATCGGTCAATATTTAAATATAGCTGCCATATGGACCGATCTCTCGATTTGAGGTCTTGGGCGCATAAAAAGCGCATTTATTTTCCGATGTCGCCGAAATTTGGGACAGTGAGTTGTGTTAGGCCCCTCGACATACTTCTGCAATTTGGCGCAGATCGGTCCAGATTTGGATATAGCTGCCATAGCGACCAATCTCTCGTTTTATGGTTTTGGGCCCATAAAGGGCGATTTTATTGTTCGATGTTGCCGAAATTTGTGACAGTGAGTTAAGTTAGGGCCCTCGATATCATTTTGCAATATGGCACAGATCGATTTAGATTTGGATATGGCTGCCATATAGACCGATTTCCCGATTTAAGGTTTTGGGCCCATTAAAGGCGCTTTTATTGTCCGATTTCGTCGAAATTTGGGACCGTGAATTGTGTTAGGCTCTTCGACAACTTTCTGCAATTTGGGCCAGGTCGGTCCAGATTTGGATATAGCTGTCATATGGACTGATATCTCGATTAAAGGTTTTGTGCCCATAAAAGGCACATTTGACATCCGATTTCGCCGAAATTTGGGTTAGTCAGTTGGGTTAGGCCCTTCGACAGCCCTTTTTAGTTTGGACCAAATCGGCACAGATTTGGATATAGCTGCCATATAGACCGATCTCTCGATTTAAAGTCTTGGCCCCACAAAAAGCACATTTATAATCCGATTTCGCTCAAATTTGACTCTGTAACTTAAGTAAGGGTTTTCGACATCCATGTCATATATGGTTCAGATCGGTCTGTATTTGGATATGGCTAACAAAAGGACCAATATTTTGAATGTGGCTTGTAATTATTAGACCAATCAATATTCGTGTCGAATTTGGCCTATATTTCGACCATATTTCGATAATGGTGCTATGTGAGCAAAAATTATGCATTTTTCACCGGATTATGACGAAAGGTGGTTTACATATATACCCAAGCTGGTGGATATCCATAGTACGGCTCTGCCGAACTTAACACCTTTTTACTTGTGTTATTTTTTATATTCTCCTCGGGATTTGAGACCAGTCGCTCAGCGTCAAGTGTGGAGAAGTTTTATTTCCATCCAGCTATGTCCTTCCGTCTAAGTGGTCCTTCGATTTGTCTTTTAGAACCCCTGGGGACCACGATTATTATCTGATTGGCCTGATATTTTGCACCTAGTGTTCTGGTATGACTTCAAAAGATCATGCCAAGTATGGTCTGAAGCTGCCAGTAACGTGATATAACTGCCATATAAGGTGACCTGCCGATTTTACATCTTGAACTTCTGGAAGCCACAGTTTTTAGCTGATTTCACTGAAAAAATGAACGTGGTCTTTGGTTACGACTTTAATAAGCGTGCGGCTTCTTTAGCCTCTAGAGGGCGCAATTATCATCCGATTTGGCAGAAAATTTATACAACGGCTTTACTCATGACCTTTAACATACGTGTCTTATATGGTCTGAATCGATCAATTGCTTGTTACAGCTCCCATATAAACCTCTCTAGCGATTTTGCTTCTTAAGCATTCTCCAGCAAAAGTGTATAAGATTTTACCTATGCAATAAATCACCCATTGCCTTTTATCACCATCTTTCTCAACTGTGTGTGCCATATTTCTTCACGAAATCGAAATTGGACTTATCTCATTTGGCAAATTGTTTGGATTAGTTTAGCCCCATTGGTGTGGGTGTTCCCTATGTACACATTAAGGTGGAAATGTGCAATTATCGATAATTTCTTAAATTATGGCCATGCTTTGGGGACACCTTCTCAGGCCGCCCTTGCATGTTTTGTTTGTTTGTTTATTTGCTCTGAACTTTGCTTGTCACTAACGTTGCTGGTGCTGCCACTACTGCTGACAGAGTCGCCGCCTACTTTTCTTTCCATTTGGCTTCAATGATTAATGGAATGCCTGAAATGGAGCTGATGGTGATGGGCATTGGGGCCATTGGGTCCAATAAGGGAGAACATTCAACCGCACTCAATCACTATTCATAAGCGATAAAAGAGAAGCAGGAAAAGTCAACATCCTTGGCCAAGAATTGAATACATGCACATACACAAACACATACATATACACTTAATGTAACATACCGCAATATAGGGTGCTTCTTTATAAAAATGACAGGACAGGTTGTTGTTGTTGCAGCAGTTTGTTGTGTCCTATCTTTCGTCTGCTTGATTCTGTTGAGTGTCAAGACCTAGGAACTCTGCGCCTAAGATGAGGTGGGTCCACAGGGATCTGGGACTGAGTTGAGAGAGTCTGGTTGGACATTTGAACAGGTCGGCATCAATCCTTGCTCTGTAGGAATTGAGGCGGCTGCATCTGCCTGAACGTAATTGAGCCTGAAATACTCTGGTTTGCCTGGGGAGGTCAATTTCTTCAGGTGCAATGGGAAACGGTCCATCTTCAAGCTCTACATTCACCCGGTAACCATTTGCAGCATCTGCTACCGTGTCTGCATGAATGTTGTGTAGAACTGCTAGATATGCAGCTTGATCTAGAGGTTCTTTTTTGTAGCACTGGACCTCACGCTCTAGATCATGTAGATCTACCTTAAGGCTTCTGGGCGGTGGATATCTATCCTCAAGATGATGAGATAATAGCCCAAAAGATATTGCTTAGACAGCATGTAGTTATGTATTGGCACTGGCAGGATCTTTATTTCCTGATGAAGGTGTTCTACATGAGAACTGAGGAGACAGCCCATCGCAGTTTGGAGGGCGGCATTCTGACATATCTGAATATTATTCCACTGCGTGTCACAGAGCTGACGAGACCACACTGGCGCTGCATAACTTACCACAGACCGGCCAATTGCTTTGTACGTGGTCCACAAGGCTTCTTTGTCTGCACCCCAAGTGCTGCCGGCCAGTGACTTGAGGACCTTGTTTCTACTTTTGACTTTATTGCAGATTGCTGTGGCATGTGAGGAGAATGTGTAAGAGCTGTCAAATGTGACGCCAAGTATTTTGGGACACTTGATGGTCGGAATCATTTCTTCATCGACCACCACAGTCAGCTCGGCATTCACCTCACGCGTATTTGTAGTGAACAATGTGGCGGATTTCTTGCAGCGAAATATGAGGCAAGTTCGTTGAGGTAGACGTTCAACCTATCGCAGATGTTAACAATGGATGGGGGGCCTGATGTCATGATCGAACAAACGTCCGCATATTATACGATATGTATGCCTTCTGAAGGGGGTGGAACGGAGGATAGGTAGATGTTAAACAGTCACCGAGATATCACCCCGCTTTGGGGAACTCCCTGTTTCACTCTACGGTGCCTCGACTTCTTAGCCCTAAATTCCACAAATGACTGATGACCACACAGATAATTCGCGACCCAGCGTTTCAGCCCTGGCTGGAGGGACGAGCTGGCGATGTCCTCAAATAATTTGGCATGGCTGGCCGAGTCGAATGCCTTCGATAGGTCCTGTGCCACGAGGACCGACCTATCACATGACCGGGGCTGCTTGGAGCCAAAGCAAATGTGTGCAGTGATGACATGCAAAGCTGTTGTTGTGCTGTGCAGTCTCCGAAATCCGTGTTAATACTCGGCGAATCGAAATTCTCCTACGATGCTCGGACGAGTAATGCCTCAAGCGTCTTTGCTACTGGTGAAAGAAGGAAGATCGGTCTGTATGACTCCCCCAAACTCGGGTCCTTCCCAGGTTTAAGTAGCGGGATCACTCTGCCCATTATTCAGACATGGGGAACTATAGAAGTGTTCAAAGACAGGTTGAGAACAGTAGTAAGGTACTCAACTCCAGGTGAATCCAGATTCTTCAACATCAATGTAGAGATTCCGTCGCCGTCCAACGCCTTGGATGATTTGGCGCCACGGATAACATTCGTTACTTCGCCCATGGCAAATTGTGATGGCTGTTCATCGGCTCGGAGACCACGAATACGGCGAATGGCTCTCCTCCTTGCCCTGTCACTCTCGGGATGGACAATTAATTAACGGTAGAACAACCTGGCGCATATCTTCAGATCAGTCACTGTTGACTGAGGCCAAAGTGACTGAGGTCTTGTCATCCCGTCTACCGGGATATGAGAGTGACTTAACAGTACTCATAAATGAACATGCAAGAAGAGCATTTGCCCTTTCTATGCAGGTATTGCCGGAAGTAACCATGGCCTGTTATCATCTTTGTGACGTAATAGATGACATTGCCGTGCTTTCTATCTTTACATCGGGTATTAGTCGTCGCGTCCATCTGGCTTGATTCTCATTTGTCCATCTTTGTTGCCATCGCTTGATAATCTCCTCTCGTATGGCCCGTGTATGATCCGTTTGAATCTCACCTTGTCCTCTCTGGGTGTTGCACTTCGTATAGAGTCTGGCGCCCTCGGTGCTATTCCGGCTATTACAAGCGCTGCGGGCCGTGCTCTGTACCGAGAGCAGGGATTTCGCTCGGCATGATGTCTGGAGTGTCTGGCCCTTATATTTCGCACCCATAGTGGAGGATGCTGTTGCATGTCCTCAAATAATTTGGCATGGCTGTGGCGATAAAATACCCCCTATGGCCTGCCTTGTGCCATGGGACACACAATTTATCCACCTGTTCTTTAGCATATGGTTTATCCAGTCTCTAAGGACCCGCTCCACCCGGTTAGTCTAAGGATTGGATCATTGTGTCGGACCGCACATTGTTAAAAGCCCCCTCGATGTCAATACATACCGCCAGTGTGTACGTTTTGGCATCGTAGGATTCTTCTATTTTATGCACAAGCTCGTGCAGGGCAGTCTCCACCGACCTTCCCTTGATATAGGCATTCTGTTTGTGTTTGAGCAGTTCGCTGGATGTCCTACTCTTTATCATGGTCTCCACGATACGTTCCATGATCTGGAGTAGAAAGGACGTAAGGCTTATGGGTATGTAGGCCTTTGGTGTTGCATTACTTGCCTTGCCGGCACAATATTAGAAGCGCAGTGGTTAGTATGTCCGCCAATAACGCTAAAGACTTGGGTTCAAATCCTGGCGAAAACATCGGAAAAAATTTCTGCGATGGTTATACCTGGGTGTTTTGCTGGACAGGAAATTGAACTTCAAATCCATCATTTTGGAAAGGGCAAGAAATGCAAATCTTGCCTTTTACACCTGCAAGAGAGCCTTTGGCGAAAGTTGGGGGTTTAAATTACGTGCCATGCATTGGGCATATACTGCAGTTGCAAATTGCAAATTTTGCCCATGAACATTCCACCAAGGAATAGAGGCAAACTTCTCATATTTCAATGAGTGCAGTCCGATTTAAGTTTTAAGCTCAATGATAAGGGGCCTCCTTTTTATAGCCGAGTCCGAACGGCGTGCCGCAGTGCGACATCTCTTTGGAAAGAAGTATTACATGGCATAGTACCTCACAAATGTTGCCAGCATTAGGAGGGGAAAACCACCTCTGCGATACGGTGGCCTCTGTAGTTATCAGACCTATAATGCTATATGGTGTTGTGGTATGGTGGAATGCGCGTCAAAAGTCCACCTACTGCTCAATACTTAACCAGATCCAAAGGATGGCTTGTTTGTGCATCACTGCCGCACTGAAGACGACACCATCTGATGCACTGAATTTAATGCTACATCTTATGCCTCCGGACATTGTGGCTGCCCAAATTGCAGCGACTACTGCCGTGAGTTTAAGAGACCTTTCTCATTGGTCATGTGGTGGCTACGAACACTGTGTTATCCTTGATACAATATCCGATGTTCCAGGCAGTGTTGATTACACCCTACCTGAGCCGCTTTTTGATAAAAATTACTGTACCACTATTCCTGATAGAATCGATTGGAACTACGATATCCCTGGTAACAGAAGTTGCATAGACTTCTATACGGATGGTTCCAAACTAAACGGCCTGGTATGCTTTGGGATGTACTCTAAAGATCTAGAACTGGTCATATCGAAAAGGTTACCCGACCACTAAAGTGTATTTTAAATTGTAAAGCGGACGAGCTTGCGAGACTAGGAACTACCCTACACATTCCAGGGATGCTGGAATCTGTGGGTATGCCTCTAGCGACATTTAAGCTTAGTTTTCAGGACCAGGCCCGAAGGACAACGATTGATAGATGGTCACAAAGAGGGGGCTGTGAGCATTCCCTAACTATGTGGCCTCATATAGACTTTAAGAGGTCTACTGCTTTGCTGTCATTGGTTAGAACAGACGTCTCAGTCATTGTGTTTGTCATGACAGGTCACTGTCTAATCGGAAAACATGGTGACAAACTGAAGGTTGCCAGCAACGACTTTTGCAGAAGCTGTGAGGACTTTGAAGAAGAAAAGACTATAGAACAGCTTCTGTGTGTGTGTCCCACACTAGCAGTTAGAAGGAGTTCCACTTTAGGTTCTGATTTTTTGAGAACCTGGCTGATTTAGCGGATGTGAACATTCGCAAGTTATTGGGCTTTTTAAATCGATCTGGATGGTTCCACTTTAGGGACCAGAAGGCATCTTCCCTCTTCTGTTTCTGTGGTATCACAATGGACGAAAACGTCTAAGTGAGTCTGATGGCAGACTGCCATTTAAACTTAACCTAGCCTATACCTCTAAGAATTATGGTTCCTGGGGGATTCAAGAAATCATATCGGCAATCGGTTTGATTTTTATACCCTCCATAGGTAATTTCGTCATTCTGTTTGTAGCACAGCGAAATATGCGTCTGAGACCCTTTAAAGTATATAAAATGTTGATTGTCATGACATTTTAAGTCGATCTAGCCATGTTCGTCTGTCCATCCGTCCGTCCATCCGTCCGTCCATCCGTCCATCCGTCAGTCTGTCTGTCGAAATCACGCTAACTTTCAAAGGAGTAAAGATAGCCCCTTGAAATTTTACACAAATACTTTTTATTAGTGTAGGTCGGTTGGGATTGTAAATGGGCCAAATCGGTCCACGTTTAGATATAGCTGCCATATAAGCCGATCTTGGGTCTTAACTTCTTGAGCCGGTAGAGGGCGCAATTCTTATCCGATTTGACTGAAATTTTGCACGTAGTGTTTTGGTATTACTTCCAACAACTGTGCTAAGTACAATTCAAATCGGTTCATAATCTGGTATAGCTGTCATATAAACCGATCTTGGATCTTGACTTCTTGAGCCCATAGAGCGCGCAATTTTCATCCGATTTGGCTGAAATTTAGCATGAGGTGTTTTGTTATGACTTCAAATAACTGTGCTAAGTATGGTTGAAATCGGTTCATAACCTGATATAGCTGCCATATAAACCTATCTTGGGTCTTGACTTCTTGAGCCTTTAGAGGGCGCAATTCTCGTTCGATTTGACTGAAATTTTGCACGAAGTGTTTTGGTATCACTCCCAACAACTGTGTTAAGTACGATTCAAATCGGTTCATAATCTGGTATAGCTGTCATATAAACCGATCTTGGATCTTGACTTCTTGAGCCTCTAGAGGGCGCAATTCTCATCCGATTTGGCTGAAATTAATCATGAGGTGTTTTGTTATGACTTCAAATAACTGTGCTAAGTATGATTGAAATCGGTTTATAACCTGATATAGCTGCCATATAAACCGATCTTGGGTCTTGACTTCTTGAGCCTCTAGAGGGCGCAATTCTCATCCGATCTCCCGATTTTGCTTCTTGAGCCCCTACTAGGCTCAATTCTTATCCGAATGAGCTGAAATATTACACAATGGCTTCTACAATGTTCAGCATTCATTTATGATCCGAATCGGACTATAACATGATATAGCTTCAATAGCATAACAGTTGTTACTCAATAATCTTTGTTTGCCTAAAAAGAGATACCGCGCATAGAACTCGACAAATGCGATGCATGGTGGAGGGTATATAAGATTCGGCCCGGCCGAACTTAGCACCCTCTTACCTGTTTATGATATTCTCAAGAAACCTTTTTTCTACCACTCTTAAAAAGCTACCAAATACAAGTCCTGTGACACTATCAGTGAGACACGTTTTGGTGTCAAAATGGCTAAGGATGTGCGTATGTGTGTTGAAGTAGTATGGGAGGGACAGAGAGCACTTTCATATGTCTGGGTTTGTTTGTTTACAAATGCCACAGATTTTCCTGATTGCGACTATGACAGCGATGACTTTGATGTGGCTCATGGTGGTTGGCTGTTTGGTGGACGATCAGTTGGATGGTTGGCCAGCTCTTGTGACTGTTGGTCGATGCTTGTGGCTGGGTCGCCTTTGAACTGTATGTGTTGCTGTATGAGTGGTTTACCACAATATCCTGGAAAGCTGTGTTGACCCAGTGTGTTTGGGTGGTGTGTTTGGGTGGTGCATAAGTAAGCGTATGTGTTTGTGCTTCTTTTTATAGGTTACTTGTGAAGGTTTCTTTTATGTCATCATAATCGTAAATTTTCTTATATATGAAAAGAATTTTATTATTATTTTTCTTGTTTTCGTTTTGGTGTTTTTTTCTTTTATATATTTTTTTTTGGGGGCTTTGTTAGTGTTATGCTTACTCCTCTTTGTCTTGGCCAAAGGGGGTAAGCCAGCCTGCCTTCATTAATCATAAATACAACAAACATTGAATTTTATGAATAATTTCTTTTATATGCTCCATTTTGCTGTATTGTGGTTGTGTTCTTTGGTTTTCCCCCAAATCGAACACATATTTATTTGTTTGGTTTTTTTCCTTGCTTTTTTTGTTTCTTTTTTTTCTGGACAATGTCATATTCATCTTTTGTTGTGGCATAGTGAAAACGGTCTTGTCTTTCTTTTTCATGGTTTTAATATCCTGATGACCATAGGGTCCTTGTTTATGACTGCTACTATAATGGGTTGCTGGGGTACTTTGGAAGTGGAGTTTAAAGGATGCTTGGAGCCCTTTATTTTCAGTTTTTATATACGTTTCGACATATTTAAAATCCTTTAGGAGTGTTTCTCTTAGGTGAAGTATTCCACAAAAGCCATTTATAAAAGAAAAATTGTATGGCTGTGTGAAAGACTGGCTATAAAATGTATATTTTTCATAGATGGTCTGTGATAAAAAAAAACTGAAATCGAAGAAATTGACATGAAAAATGTTTTTTTTCTTAAAACTATGTATGTTGTGCATTGTTACGAAATCATGTAGTCATACTTTACCCCTTAAGAGCCAGCTAAATAAAAAAAGGTATAAATTATAGGTTGAATATCCAGACACCTTAATGGTAAATAAATCAAAATACATGAATCCTCATAAATTTCAGTTTAAGAGCCTTTTAAACACACATTGAAATGGTATTCCAAACATATTTTTCTATTAGTTCAAAAGGATTGTTGCAAAAACAAGTAAAACGGCATTAAGTTCGGCCGGGTCGAACTTTGGATACCCACCAACTCGGGTATATATGTTAATCACCTTTCATCAAAGTCCGGTGAAAATTGCATACCGTACGTCCCATAGCAGTTATATCGAAATATGATTCGATCTGGACAAAATGCTTATAAGTATAAGTCATTGGTCAGTTGTCCATAACAAAATATTGGTCTTTTTAGTAGCTTTATCTAAAAATAAACCGATCTGAACCATATACAACTTGGATGTCGAAAAGCCAGACATAAGTCAATGTGTCAAATTTCAGTTAAATCGGCTTATAAATGCGCCTTTTTTGGGGCCAAGACTTTAAATCGAGATATCGGTATGTATAGCAGCTATATGCAAATCTTGATCGATCTATACAAAATTGCAGAAATATGTGGAGGGGCATAACTCAACCCTCTGTCCCAAATTTCGGCAAAATCGGACAATAAATGCGCCTTTTATCGAGAGGCTACAGATCTGTCTATATGGCAGCTATATCCAAACCTAGACCGATCTAAGTGAAATTAAGGAAGGATGTCAAAGGGCCTAACACAACTCACTGTCCCAAATTGCTGCGACATCAGACAACAAATGCGTCTTTTATGGGCCCAAAACCTAAAACCGAGAGATCGGTCAATATGGCAACTATATTCAAATCTGGACCGATTTGTTCCATAATACAGAAAATTGTTAAGAGGCTTAACGTAACTCACTGTCCCAAATTTCGGCAACATGGGACAATAAATGCGCCTTTTATGGCCCCAAAACCTAAAACCGAGAGATAGGTCTATATGGCAGCTATATCCAAATATGATCCGATTAGAGCCAAATTGAAGAAAGATGTCGAAGGGCCTAAAACAACTCACTGTCCCAAATTTCAACAAAATCGGATAATAAGTATGGCTTTTATGGGCCTGAGACCCTAAATCGAGAGATCGGTCTATATGGCAGCTATATCCAAATCTGGACCGATTTGTTCCATAATACAGAAGTTTGTTAAGAGGCTTAACGTAACTCACTGTCCCAAATTTCGGCAACATGGGACAATAAATGCGCCTTTTATGGCCCCAAAACCTAAAACCGAGAGATAGGTCTATATGGCAGCTATATCCAAATTTGGACCGATCTGCGTGAAATTGAAGAAGGATGTCGAAGAGCCTAACACAACTCACTGTCCCAAATTTCAGCAAAATCGGATAATAAGTATGGCTTTTATGGGCCTGAGACCCTAAATCGAGAGATCGGTCTATATGGCAGCTATATCCAAATCTGGACCGATCTGGGCGAAATTGCAGTAAGATGTCAAGGGGCTTAACGTTTCTCACAGTCCCAAATTTTGGCAATATCGGATAATAAATGTGGCATTTATGGGACTAAGACCCTAAATCGAGGGATCGGTCCATATGGCAGCTATGACCAAATCTGGACCAATCCGGGCCAAAGGATGTCGAAGGGCGTAAAACAACTCACAGTCCCAAATTTTGGCAAAATCGGATAATAAATGTGGCTTTTATGGGCCTAAGACCCTTAATCGTATCATCGGTCTATATGGCAGCTTTATCCAAATCTTGACCGATCTGAGTCAAATTGCCGAACGAAGTCGAAGGGCCTAAGACAACTCACTGTCCCAAATTTCAGCAAAATCGGATAATAAATGCGTCTTTTATAGGCCTAAGACCCTTAATCGGAGGATTGGTCTATATGGCAGCTATATCCAAATCTGGACCGATCTGAGCCAAATTGCCGAAGGATGTCGAAGGGCCTAACGCAACCCACAGTCCCAAATTTTGGGAATATCGGATAATAAATGTGGCTTTTATAGGCCTAAGACCCTAAATAGGAGAATCGGTCTATATGGCAGCTATAACCAAATCGGGACCGATTCGGGCCAAAATAACGAAAGATGTCGCAGGGCCTAACAAAACTCACTGTCCCAAATTGTGGCAATATCGGATAATAAATGTGGCTTTTATGGGCCTAAGACTCTAATCTGAGCCAAATTAATGAAGGATATCGATGGGCCTTACACAACTCACAGTCCCAAATTTTGGCAAAATCGGATAATACATGGGGTTTTTATGGGCCTAAGACCCTAAATCGGAGGATCGGTCTATATGGCAGCTATATCCAAATCTGATCCGATCTGAGTCAAATTGCCGAAGGAAGTCGAAAGGCCTAAGACAACTCACTGTCCTAAATTTCAGCAAAATCGTATAATAAATATGGCTTTTATGGGCCCAAAACCTT
Organism: Stomoxys calcitrans; assembly: GCF_963082655.1. NCBI lineage: Eukaryota > Metazoa > Arthropoda > Insecta > Diptera > Muscidae > Stomoxys > Stomoxys calcitrans. The sequence goes on from NC_081555.1 coordinate 35,773,506, forward strand.
AAATCGAGGGATCGGTCCATAGGGCAGCTATAACCAAATCTGATCCGATCATGGCCAAATTGAAGAAGGATGTCAAAATGCCCAACACAACTCACTGTCCCAAACTTCAGCAAAATCGGGTAATAAATGTGGCTTTTATGGGCCTAAGACCCTAAATCGGAGGATCGGTCTATATGGGGGCTATATCAAGATATGGTCCGATATAGCCCATCTTCGAACTTAACCTACCTATGGACAAAAAAAAGAGTCTGTGCGAAGTTTCAACTCAATATCTCTAGTCTTAAATACTGTAGCGTGATTTCAACAGACAGACGGACGGACATGGCTAGATCGTCTTAGATTTTTACGACCATCATTATGTGATGGGTATAAAAAATAATAAAAGTTGAATATCCCGGAAAGCTCTGGAAATATTGTATACCTCAAGCTGACTTTTTTGAAATACCGAGGAGACCAACTTTAGAGGCCTGCCAAAAGGCCCCTAGGCAATCTAAGGGTTTGAAATAGCTAGCACCTCAGCTATAACCATTCCAAAGTGATATCTCTATCCGTTCTCATACGTCATATTTTTATTATTTTTTTTCGACTTCTCCCACTGTGCGTTGTCCGTTTTTCACTGTTTCCTCACTAGACATTGTCCACACATTCTCTGACTTTTGAATATGTCTGACCGTTATAGGTTTCAAGGATAGGAGCATTCCTTGGCCTAAAGGCCTCAAATTTATCCTACACGGAGCTTCAGAATACCTCCCAGGATGTGTTCTAAGCCTTTCTTAGATCGCCCTTGTATTTCCAAACTAAGCTCAGCCTTTTAGATGTCTCAGTGGCACTATTGTGGTTTTCCCTCTATTGCAGAGTTTTCTGTATTTTCCTTCCTTGGTGGCCACCGTAGCGCAGAGGTTAGCATGTCCACCTATGACGCTGAAAGCCTGGGTTCGAATCCTGGCGAGACTATCAGAAAACATTTTCAGCGCTGGTTTTTCCCCCCCTAATGCTGGCAACATTTGTGAGGTATTATGCCATGTACAACTTCTCTCCAAAGAGGTGTCGCACTGCGGCACGCCGTTCGGACTCGGCTACAAAAAGGAGGCCCCTTATCATTGAGCTTAAACTCGAATCGGACTGCACTCATTGATATGTGAGAAGTTGGCCCCTGTTCCTTAGTGGAATGTTCATGGGCAAAATTTGCATATTCCTTAGACTAATCAGTTCGTGGTTGACCATTGCGCTGTATGGCTCTTGGTTTGGTTTTAGGACATCTCTTTAGTGAGCCCAATGCCACAACATAAAAACAAGGAAGAGACTTATCCGGTCGTTTGTGGATCACTGTGTGCTATACAAAGCCCTGCTTGTTTACATTAGCATGTCTCATGACTGCATGCGACATCTAGGACATTTTTTTTTGCCGGTATCCTCAAATTTAATCCACATCAAATTCTCAATCTTTTGCATGTGAAAAATTCCTTTTGTTTTTATTTCTGGTTTATGGGGAAGGTTTACCCTTTCGAGCACCTGCTGCTGACTGTAGGTATGCCCATGTGACGATCTCTTTCTATGGCCAGAGTCAAATTTTCTTTTCAGTTCATAATTCCTTTGTTTCACAATAATTTTTTTTTTTTTTGCTATCTGTGACAAGTGTTTAGATCTTAAATCGGCCTTTTGTAATATTCTTGACGCACAACATGCCTTGAGGTTCATAACAGCCCACGACAACAGCAGCAGCGAAAATTTGTGCTCGGCACACGTGGCGGCACTGTAAATTGTCTTTAGACTTTTATTGTGTTTGTTTTTTCTGGTTTCCTTTTGTAAATCTAGTTTGCTTGGCTGTTTCTTTATGTCGTATACTCTGTCTGCGCTTGAGGTGCGGCAGTGCCAGTGGTGCGGACAGGGAATCACTTGTCCCTGTGGTATCCCTGACTTTGGCCTCTCGGTCTGCTTTTGCCCAGTCATATTTAAAAACCAGAAATAAAATGTTAATGGCGTCTCTAAGCTTTGCAACGAGTGAACACATTATCGATTCTATTTAAGTACCAAAGCAACCAAAGTCTTTCAGACTGCTCTACCGTTTACCCAACCCAAACACCCCACACATAGACATCGAATAGTTAGTTTTTTTTTTTTACATCAGACAACCTCTTGGGCGAAAACGTCAGCATATGGAACCGTCTACGTTTGTGGGGCTATAGGTTGTCCCTAACAAGGGTCTCCTAGGTTGGCTGGAGAGGAGTAAATGCCAATATACGCATGAGAGCCTATGAGAGCATTCGCCTGTCTGCATGTAAATTCACATGAACACACGCACATTTACACCCACACCGCACAGCTTTAGCATTCGCTGTTTACCCCCATGACAAGGGAAACGGAAACGGAAAAGGTTTGGGTTTGGTTTTGGGTGTGAATGTGAATGTGCCTGGGTGTGGGTGGGGGGCGAACACATCTATTGATTTTCTTGTCATTTTGTGATTTATTTACGTTACGAAATTTAATGATTTTCGGCACATAAAAATACCAATGAAAAGGCAAAGAAAATTTTCATATTCTTTTGGCATGTTTTCTTTACAAATATTATGAACGTTTTCGTGTCTTATTTGGACTAGGCTTGTCGAATTGATTTGGTATGCCAAGCGTCTTATGTCATTGTTAGGCCACTCATGAAACTGGTGAAGACTCTGCTGGCGATGGAAATCAGAATAATAACAACAACAACAACAGTAATGAGGGAAATGTGACGTGAAATCTGTGTTAATGTGTCATTGCATTTCTAAACGATTGGTGTTGGGGTATTAATGACTTCCCCTGGGAGGAAATGTATATTTGAACATCTCTTTCTCCCTCGCCCACTCTCTCTCTCTCCCTCTCTTCTTTGTGTCGCCCATATCTTTATGTCTAAGCGATAAATGTGAACGATTGTAAATTGGAGTCATTGGTCTACTTCATGGCCCTAAATTTGCCGTTTATAATGCCCAATTAATCATTATTGTATAGCAATAAAAAGTTATTAATTTTTATTCAATCTATAATGGCTTGAGAAACAAGGCCCTTCGATAATTCCTAAATTGAACATAAAAATGTTGTTTTAATTGCTTTGGATGTTGGAAGTCTAGGGGAAAAGTCATTGTGTAAAATTTTAGCCAAAGCGGATATGAATTGCGCCATCTTATAGATCAAGGGACCCAGCACCAACAGCAAAGTGGGCTAGCGAAAGTGATCTAGGAGATAGATCAGGAGATAAAAGTTGCCTACAGTGGCACCTGTCTCCTTGGGTGGAGAGAATGTTTCATTTACAGAAAACGCAAAATATCTGGGTGTTTTGCTGGACAGGAAATTGAACTTCAAAGCCAACATTTTGGAAAGGGCAAGGAATGCACCTCTTGCCCTATACACCCGCAAAAGAGCCATTGGCAAAAGTTGGGAGTTTAGACCGAGTGTCATGCATTGGGTATATACTGCAGTTGTCAGGCCTATAATGCTATATAGAGTTGTGGTCTGGTGGACGGCGATTCAAAAGTCCATCTACTACTCAATAGTCAACCGGACCCAAAGGATGGCTTGTTTGTGCATCACAGCCGCTCTGGTGACGACACCATCTGATGCTCTGAAGTTAATGCTACATCTTATGCCTCTGGACATTGTGGCTACCCAAATTGCAGCGACCACAGGTTAAGGAAGCTTTCTAAGCACTATAAGAGATGGTCATGTGGCGGCTACGGACACTGTGTTATCCTTGATATAATATCCGATGTTCCAGTGTGGATTACACCATGCCTGAGCCGCTTTTTAATAAAAAGGACTGGACCACTGTTCCTGATAGAAGGGATTGGAACTACGATATCCCTGGTAACAGAAGTTACATAGACTTCTATACATATGGTTCCAAACTAAACGACCAGGTGGGCTTTGGGGTGTACTCTTAAGATCTAGAGCTGGTCATATCGAAAAGGTCATCCGACCACTGCAGTGTGCATCAAGCAGAGATACTTGTAATTAAGGAAGTGGTGGAACGGCTAAGATATAATGCCATTTCGAAAATTGGCATAAATATCTTCTCAGACAGCCAGGCAGCCATTGAATCCATGGAGAACGTATTTCTGAACACAAAAACCGCCCTCGATTGTCGCAGATCTCTCAACGAGATGGTTGAACTGTTCAAAATTAACCTGTTCTGGCTGCCGGGCCACAGAGATACCCCAGGGAATGTGAAGTGGATGAGCCGGCGAGACTAGGCACTACCCCACACATTCCAGGGATACTGGAATCTGTGGCTATGCCTCCAGCGACATTTAAGCTAAATTTTCAGGACCAGGCCCGACGGACAACGAATGATAGATGGTCACATAGAAGTGGCTGTGAGCAATCCAAAACTATGCGGCCTAGTCTAGACTTTAAGAGGTCTACTGCTTTGCTGTCATTGGCTAGAACAGACGTCTCAGTCATTGTGTTCGCCATGACAGGTCACTGTCTAATCGGCAAACATGCTGACAGACTGAAGGTTGCCAGCAACGACTTTTGCAGAAGCTGTGAGGACATCAAAGAAGAAGAGACTATAGCACATCTTCTGTGTGTGTGTCCCACACTAGCAGTCAGAAGGAATTCCACTTTAGGTTCTCATTTCTTTGAGAACCTGTCTGATTTAGCGGATGGGCACATTTGCAAGTTATTGGGATTTTTAAAGCGATCTGGATGGTTCAACGGTAGGAACTAGAAGGCATCATGCTTCCTCTGTTCCTGTGGTATCACAATGGACGAAAACGTCTAAGTGAGTCTGATGGCAGACTGCCACTTAAACCTTACCATTGGTCAAGGGAGCCGACGATGAGTCCATAACCTACTCCCAAAGAATTGGTAAACTAGTCTAGGCAAAGATCCTAATATTGGAATAACAGCTAGTGCAGGGACGGTAGACTCAATACAGCCTGACGAACAGGGACTCGATGAAGGAACCATTACCGACTTTATAAAGAGTCGGAAGACTAGACTAGGCAAAGAACCTAAAACAATGACATCGGGCAGTGCATTGACGGGAAATCCGATGCAATCTAAATAACTGGGAGCACACGATGGGATCAACACCCACTCCCAAGAAGCCCATCTAATGGAGAACCAATGATTGAGGTCATCGAGATTAACCTTCACCGGAGCGAGACTGCTACACATGCTCTGTTGGAGAAAATTAGAAAGGGCAAGTTTCATATTGCCTTAATACAGGAGCCATGGACGAAAATTTTCTGAACTGAACCATATCAACTACCCATTATTGTATCCTAACGCATATATATACCTGGCATCACATTAACTCCCTTTCGACTCTCCGACACCGCCACCTACGTCGGAGCTGCAACAGTTGGTGAGGAAGGCATTGGCATCGAGGGGGCGTTTTACAACGTGTGGACCGACACATTGATCCAATCCTTAGACCAGTGCCGGGTGAACCGGGTCTTTAGTGACTGGATAAACCATATGCTAAGGAACAGGTGAGAAAATTGCGGGTGCCATGGCATAAATATACGGAAGAAAGTGGCACAGGGCACTTCACAGGGGGGCCTTGTATCGCCACTACTTTGAGTGAGGCCACCGTAGCGCAGAAGTTTGCATTTTTGCCTATGACACTGAACGTCTTGGTTCGAATCCTGGCGAGACCATAAGAAAAAATTTTCAACAGTGGTTTTCCCCTCCTAATGCTGGCAACATTTGTGAGGTACTATGACATGTAAAACTTCTTTCCAAAGAGATGTCGCACTGCGGCACGCCGTTCGGACTCGGCTATAAAAACGAGGCCCTTATCATTGAGCTTGAATTGGATTGCACTCATTGATATGTGAGAAGCTTGCCCCTGTTCCTTTGTGGAATATTCATGGACAAGAAATTTGCATTTACTTTGGGTGACCACCATAATTAACCTATTACGGATGCTGACGGAGGTGGGATTGGAAACCCCCTGCTACGCAGACGATGTTATAATACTTCTTAGGGGTAAGAATCCGCACCAGCTATGCAGAAGGACCGAAAGGGTCTTGCATATGGCATATGACTGGGCTAGGCCCAGAGGTCTCAATGCTATGCCAGAGAAGTCTGAAATATGCCTGTTTACGAGGATGACAAAGGTGGGCCAATTTGACGCACCACGTTTCCTTAACGAAAAGATTTCGATATCTCACAAGGTCAAATACTTAGGAGTGATTTTGGATAGGAAACTTAATTGGATGTGTCACATTCAGGATCACACCGAGAAGACTCACAGATGTCACGAACAGTCTTGCATGTACAATAGATGGGCCGTAGGCCCGAAATAGGCCTGAATCCGAGGATAGTCCACTGGCTTTACAGGAGCGTGATTAGACCAAGACTTACTTACGCCTCAGTAGTTTGGTGGAGCGCTATGGAGAACAAGTGCAACATAAGAACCATGCAACAGGTTCGGAGAACATGTTGTCTTGGCATAGGCGGAGCAATGAGGACCACGGCCACTAGGGCACTGGAGACTATTCTAGATATCCGACCCATTGCCATACAGATTAAGTGTGAGGCAGCCACTGCGGCTATGAGACTTAAGGCGATGGAAGAATGGATTGGGGATGGGAGCATCTCATACCATCGCGGTATAATCAAGGCGACGATAGGAGACCTGGAAGGAAGGGGAGAGGTTTCCGTTCGGATACCTGAGATGAACCTTCAGGTCGAGTGCGAGCCACTGCTGCCAGCGACACAGTCTTGGATTGACGGGAATCTAGCATTGCCATTTGGAAGATCATGTTACACGGATGGATCAATGCTAGAGGACAGAGTGGGCCAGAGGGTCTAGAGAGAGAACCCAGAGACTGAGATCTGTTCTAGACTGCCTGGCCATAGTGCGGTCCTGCACGTGGAAATCTGGGCGATCACGCAATACGTTAGGTTGTGTGGTGCTAACGCGATGGCGTCGAGTGTGAACATCTTTACGGGCAGTTAAATGGCCATAAGAGCAATAACAAGCAGAACGGTAAGGTCACGAATTTCTTGCATTGTAAAAAGGAGATTAACGCCTTCTCTGAAGATCATGTTACATAGATGGATCAAAGCTAGAGGACAGAGTGGGCCTGGGGGTCTAGAGAGAGAACCCAGAGACTGAGGTCTGTTTTAGACTGCCTGACCATAATGCGATCCTGGTGCTGCCAATGCGAGTACGTCGAGTGCGAACATCTTTACGGACAGTAAAATTGCCATAAGGGCAATAACAACCAGGACGGTAAGGTCACGAACAGTCTTGCAATGTAAGAAGGAGATTAACTCCTTCTCTGAGGATGACAAAATCCGCATCGTTTGGGTGCCGGGCTATAACGGACTACGAGAAAATGAAAGGGCAGACGATTTGGCTGTGAAGGCCAAAGGACAAGCCTCAATAAACTTGGTTAACCCAAAGCCTTTCGGGTAAACGCAGTCCGAGTTCAGAGAGTGTTCGACGAATGTGCATGCAACATTGTGGAACAGCGATACGGTCCGTAGGATGGCGAAAATCCGGAGGGAGGATCCAGATAGTGAGAAGACGACGCTATTACCGAAAGGAAGTAAGAAGGAGGTCAGTATAGCTATTAATATCATATCGGGACACATAGGACTAAGAGCTCACTTATGTAATATCGGTGCGGCAAGTGATGGCATGTGTAGGGCATGTGGGGAAGATGATGAGACGTTGGAGCATTTCTTTTGTCACTGCCCGACTTTCGCGTCTAACAGATACCGTCACTTAGGTGGGGACACAATACCAGACATGAACCTACTTAGAGTGGTGGTATGGAAAACAATTTAGGATTTTGTAAGTAGCACGGAAATTTTTTTAAATATTTTGTAAGTAGCACAAGCCGATTACTGGCTTAGTGTATGTCCATAGTGTCATGGGGCGGATAAATATCCGCACCCTTTTTTTAACCGAATCTAACCTAACTTCCTCTAATTTTCTTTAGAGAAATTTTTTTTCTCTAAAGACAAAATTTCCATAAAATTTTCTCTAAAGACAAAATTTCCATGAAATTTTTTGTAAAATTTCCATGAAATTTTCTCTAAAGATAAAATTACCTTGAAATTTTCTCTAAAGACAAAATTTCCATGAAATTTTCTTTAAAAAAAAATTTCCATTAAATTTTCTCTATAGACAAAATTTCCATGTCATTTTCTCTAAAGACAAAATTTGCTTGAAAGACAAAATTTCCACGAAATTTTCTCTAAAGACAAAATTTCCACGAAATTTTCTCTAAAGACAAAATTTCCACGAAATTTTCTCTAAAGACAAAATTTCCACGAAATTTTCTCTAAAGACAAAATTTCCACGAAATTTTCTCTAAAGACAAAATTTCCACGAAATTTTCTCTAAAGACAAAATTTCCACGAAATTTTCTCTAAAGACAAAATTTCCACGAAATTTTCTCTAAAGACAAAATTTCCACGAAATTTTCTCTAAAGACAAAATTTCCACGAAATTTTCTCTAAAGACAAAATTTCCACGAAATTTTCTCTAAAGACAAAATTTCCATGAAATTTTCTCTAAAGACAAAATTTCCATGAAATTTTCTCTAAAGACAAAATTTCCATGAAATTTTCTCTAAAGACAAAATTTTCATGAAATTTTCTCTAAAGACAAAATTTCCATGAAATTTTCTCTAAAGACAAAATTTCCATGAAATTTTCTCTAAAGACAAAATTTCCTTGAAATTTTCTCTAAAGACAAAATTTCCATGAAATTTTCTCTAAAGACAAAATTTCCATGAAATTTTCTCTAAAGACAAAATTTCCATGAAATTTTCTCTAGAGACGAAATTTCCATGAAATTTTCTCTAAAGACAAAATTTCCATGAAATTTTCTCTAAAGACAAAATTTCCATGAAATTTTCTCTATAGACAAAATTTCCATGTCATTTTCTCTAAAGACAAAATTTCCACGAAATTTTCTTTATAGACAAAATTTCCATGTCATTTTCTCTAAAGACAAAATTTCCATGATGTTTTCTTTAAGGACAACATTTCCTTGAATTTTTCTATTAATACAAAATTTCCACGAAATTTTTTCTAAGAACCAGAATTTTCAGAAAATTTTCATTAAGGCAAAATTTCCATGAAATCTTCTCTTAAAGCAAAATTTCCATAAAATGTTTTTTTAAGACCTGGTTAGGTTAGGTTGAGTGGGTCGCCCACCAAAAATTTATACTCTCGGAGGCCAGTTTGGCCCATTGTGGTACCCTAGATAGAGAAAGAGAAGAAAAAGAAGAAATGTGAGAAAAAGGGACAGGAGAAGTGGAAAAACCCAAGCGGAGAGTGAAGAACCGCCTGTCCCTACGCAAGCACGGATCTTACTACGCCGGAGAGCTTGTGGCCTCCCCCGTCGGAACTATGCTGCTTCTTCAACAAACCTCAGGAGAGATGCCAGAGATACGTTTGCAAGTTCACCCAGATCACAGAAGAAAAGGTTCCCCAGAAAGCAGAGCCTACGTTTTTGCAGACCCGGACAGGAACACAGCAAGTGCTCAATAGTCTTTTCCTCATCCTCATCGAGGCAACTCCTACAGAAATCAATGTGCGTTAACCCCATGCGCGCCGCCATGCGGCCTATGTCACAGTGTCCGGTTATGACCCCTATCAAAGTACACATCAACCGCTTATCGAACGCCAGCAATTCCCTCGTCCTCCTCCGGTCTATGACCGGCCATATCGCCTTCACAGTCCGGCAACCATCCACCGAGTTCCACCTCGCCACCGACGCCGCCCTGGCCATACCCTCTACTGTGTTTAGTAGCTCGATAAATGGCGCGTAGGCAATACCGTTGACTATTGTGGCCGGCGCAAACGAACCCCCCTTGGAGCACTCATCGGCCCTCTTATTCCCTGGAATCCCCTTTTGCCTAGGAACCCATGTCAGCGTCACATCGTGGACCCGAAGCCTATACAGGGATTCTAAACTGTCCGCCACGCATCTCGACCTCAACATCCTCGACTTCAAGGCCTTGAGCGCCGCCATACTATCCACATAAATTCTAAGTTTCGAGGGCGGTAAGTCCCTTATGAGAACTTCTCTGGCGGCCACTGCAACGCCACAGACATCTGCCTGAAAGACCATACACTCTTCCGGCAACCAACCGATGACTGGTACACCCTTCGCAGACGAACCCCTCCTTGAGCACTCGTCCGCCCTTTCATTCCCTGGAATCCCCTTATGCCTAGGAGCCCATGTCAGCGTCACATCGTGGGCCCAGAGCCTATACAGGGATTCCAAACATTCCGCCACGCATCTCGAACTCACCATCCTCGACCCCAAGGCCTTGAGCGCCGCCATATTGTCTACATAAATTCTGAGTTTCGAGGGCGGTAAGTCCTTTACCAGAATTTCTCTGGCGGCCACTGCAATGCCACAGACATCTGGTTGAAAGACCATACCCTCCTCTGGCAACCAAACGATGACCGGTACGCCCTTCGCAGACGAACCCATCCTTGAGCACTCGTCCGCCCTCTCATTTCCTGGAATCCCCTTATGCCTAGGAACCCATGTCAGCGTCACATCGTGGGACGGATTCCAAACATTCCGCCACCCATCTCGGCCTTGAGCGCCGTCCACATAAATTCTGAGTTTCGAGGGCGGTAAGCCCCTTACCAGACAAAGTTTAAATGCAGTTTCCTCTAAAGACAAAACATGAAATTTTCTTAAGACACTTAATCAATGACATGTTTTTTTTCCTGCACCACATTTTGTAGGTTATCGAGAGATCTGCTGTGTATCCCTCTTTGCCCAACATAGTTGTTGTACTTGTCCTACTTAACTTCAAAGTGAATAACTTATGTGAATTTGCTCTAGAGCGGATGGGTGTATGAAAACACATTGTGTGGCAAATTTCTAGGTTAAAGTTAAAGATTGCAATCTATTTTCAGTTTGTTTTGGGTAATCAAAGAAATTTTTATGGGTTGCCTGCATAAGCTAAAGACATATTGCCTGGATTATGTTTATCATAGAATTCTGCATAGAATTGTATTCTCGCTAGGAGAAAATATTTGTGTTACGACTTTAGATATTCGCACTTGAGAGAATACGCTGGGAGAAGCTCATCAAATGTCTTTTGCCTAATATTTATTGCACTGGCACAAAGTATTCTACAAGCAATGATATATTATCTTGAAAAATAAGTATTTGTGTGGTATCCCCATTGAAGGGGAAAGCCATGATATAATCAGCTGACTTAATTTTTACCCTCTTGTCAAGCACGAGAAGACATTTGCAAATAAAACACCCTCTAATCGGAAATACCAAACGTGCCAGAGATAAATGCATAAGTTTTAAGTAAATATCCGCCATGTAAGCATGTCTAGGAAGTTAGCAGGATGATACTGAGGGTTGAAAACGGAAAGTGATTCCATTTCAATGATAAAAGCTGCAATTATTGTTTATCGTAGCAATTATCATTATACGAAAATATATTACCGAGTGAAAAACAGAGGGTTACTTAGGTATGTAGCGAAGACCAATGAAATGCAAAAAAAGTTTTTAACAACTGATGGCATTAAATTTGAATTTGTTGTTTAGCTCAAATTATATTATTAATGCACAAAGGAAGATACCATTTTCGTTGAGGCTGTGTAAGATGTTTCAATAAGGCATACTCGTATACTGGAAATACACTGAAAAAAAAAAAAAAAAAAAAAAAATTGCCAAAAATTAAAGATTTTGTCTATTCGTGCGTTTTTAGCAATGAAAACGAGCCAAAGAACCAAAACTTAAAGTGTTATCTTTAAAATTAATTTCCTCTTTACTAACGGACATGATCGTCCGCTTCCAATTTTAGTCGCTGATTGAATTTTTTTATACCCTCCACCATGTAACTCCTCGAAATATTCGTCTAAGACCCCATAAAGCATATATATTCTTGATCGTCATGACATTTTAAGTCGAGCTAGCCATGTCCGTCCGTTCGTCCGTCCGTCCGTCCGTTCGTCCGTTCGTCCGTCCGTCCGTCTGTCTGTCGAAAGGAGTAAAGCTAGCCGCTTGAAATTTTGCACAAATACTTCTTATTAGTGTAGGTCGGTTGGAATTGTAAATGGGCCATATCGGTCCATGTTTTGATATAGCTGCCATATAAACCGATCTTGGGTCTTGACTTCTTGGGTCTCTAGAGGGCGCAATTTTTTCCGATTGGAATGAAATTTTGCACGACGTGTTTCGCTATGACTTCCAACAACTGTGCTGAGTATGGTTCAAATCGGTCCATAACCTGATATAGCTGCCATATAAACCGATCTGGGATCTTGACTTCTTGAACCGCTAGAGAGCATAATTCTTATCCGATTAGAATGAAATTTTGCACGACGTGTTTTTTTGTGATATCCAACAATTGTGCCAAGTGTGGTTCAAATCTGTCCATAACCAGCTATAGCTGCCATATAAACCGATCTTGGGTCTTGGCTTCTTGAGTCTCTAGAGGGCGCAATTTTTACCCGATTGGAATGAAATTTTGCACGACATGTTTTTTTGTGATATCCAACAATTTTGCCAAGTGTGGTTCAAATCGGTCCATAACCTGATATAGCTGTTATATTAACCGATCAGGGGATTTGACCTTTAGAGCTTCTGGAGGGCGCAATTCTTACCCGATTAGAATGGAATTTTGCACGACGTGTTTTGTTATTATATCCAACAACTGTGTTTTGTTATTATATCCAACAACTGTGTATGGTTAAAAGCGGTCCATAACCTGATGTAGCTGCCCTATAAACCGATCCTGGGTCTTGACTTCTTGAGCCTCTAGAGGTCGCAATTCTTATCCGATTAGAATGAAATTTTGCACGTGAGGTTTTGGTATGACTTCCAATAACGGCGCTAAGTATGGTTCAAATCGGTCCATGTTTTGATATAGCTGCCATATAAACCGATCTTGGGTCTTGACTTCTTAAGCCTCTAGAGGGCGCAATTCTTATTCGATTTGGCTGAAATTTCACATGACGTATGTTATTCTTACTTCCACAACTGCTCCAAATAAGGTTCAAATCGGTCTATAACATGATATAGCTGCCAAAAAAACCGGTTTGGGATCTTGACTTCTTGAGCCTTTAGAGGTTGCAATTATTATCCGATTTACCTGAAATTTTGTACGACGGTGACCATCGATATACGTGTTTATTATGGTCTTATTCGGTCTATAGCCTGATACAGCTCACATATAAATCGATCTCTCTATTTTACTTCTTGAGCCCCCAAAGGTAGCGATTCTTATTCGAATTTGCTGATATTTTACACAGGTCTCCAACATATAATTTAATTGTTGTCCGAACCGGACCATATCTTGATGTCGCTCTTATTGCAGAGCAAATTTTTTCTTTTATCCTTTTTTTGCTTAAGAAGTGATGGCGGGAAAAGAACTCGACAAATGCGATCCATGGTGGAGGCTATATAAGATTCGGCCCGGACGAACTTTGCACGCTTTTACGTGTTTTTTTAACTTAGCATCATAACTTTTAAACAATTCAAAATTTAAAGACGCTCCAATTTGTAGGTATATTTTGCGTCTTCAACTACGGCCACTTGTTGCCTTGTTCCAAGGAGAATTTCCTAACTTTCAACGATATTTTGACCTTCATTTTAGGTTTTTGTCGTTAATAACAAGACTCAAAGTTAAGGATTTATTAACCTACCATTTAAAGAAGAAACATTTTTTCACCAAAGGGAATGTTACCTTAAAAGGTTGGAAAGTTGATAATCTTTAAATTAACTTTGCTAATCTTTGGCTCAAATCTTTAAAATTTGGAAAACTTTTTTTTCAATGTAGTTGTTAAATATTTGATTATTTTTTGTTACCTAATATAATTTAGTAGTAAATTAAGGTAGTAACATAATTTTTAATTTTTTATCTAAAGGAGTGCCTATAAGTGGGCCAACATATGTTCAACTTTTATTGAAACAGCTTTCTTTTCTTCTTTCATTTTCAGGTACTTTGAATCACAATATCATTTGAGGAAATAAATATCTTCACAATTTGATGTGAATTTCCACAATACTTAGGTAAGTGAATATAATTTCAACCGTCCGTCGTTTTTGTCGAAAGCCTACGAACTTCGAACGATCGAGTATAGCTAGAAATATAATCAAGTGAAAGTGTGCTAAGTTCAGCCTGGCCGAATCTCCACTATGGATCGCAATTGTCAAAGCAGATCAGCCAATTCGGAAAGAATTGCGCCTATAGGGGGCTCAAAAAGTATAATCGGAAGTTTGGTTTATATGGGAGCCATATCAGGTTATGGACCGATTCTGACCATACTTGTCACGAATGTTGGAGGTCATAGTAGAAGTAACTGTACAAAATTTAAGCCAAACTGGGTAAGAATTGTCCACTCTAGGAGCTCAAGTGGTAGTGTCGGGAAATTGGTTTACATGGAAGCTAACTCAGGCTTTGATCCGAATCATACCATACTTAACAAGTAAAAAGGCATTAAGAATTTTGGACCACCACCTTGGGCATATATGTAAACCCCCTTTCGTCACAATCCGATGAATATTGGATAACTTATGCTACCAAATTCGGTGCGGACATTGAATGGTCTAACAAATATAAGTCACTGTTCAATTTTGTAGAACAAAATATTGGTCTTTTTGCCAGCTATATCCAAATATAAACCGATCTGAACAATAAAGGACACGGATGTCGAAAAGCCGAACATAAGTCGCTGTGTCAAATTTCAGTGAAATCGGATTATAAATGCGCCTTTTATGGGGCCAAGACTTTAAATAGAGATATCGGTCTACATGGCAGCTATATGCAAATATGGACTGATCTGGGCAAAATTTAAGAAGGACTCTTCGACGTCCTAACCTAGCCTAACCAAACTCACTGTGTCAAATTTCAGCGACATTGGACAATAAATGCGTCTTTTATGGCCCCAAAACCTAAAACCAAGATATCGGTCTATATGGCAGCTATATCCAAATCTGGACCGATCTGTGCGATATTGCATAAGTATGTCAAGGGGCTTAACTTAACTCACTGTTCCAAATTTCGGCGACATCGGACAATAAATGAGCATTTTATGGGCCCAAAACCATAAATCAAGAAATCGGTCTATATGGCAACTATATCTAAATCTGAACCGATCTGGACCAAATTGAAGAAGTATGTCAAAGGGCCTAACACAACTCACTGTCCCAAATTTCAGCAAAATCGGTTAATGAATGTGGCTTTTATGGCCCTTACACCATAAATCGGAGGATCGATCTATTTGGCAGCTATATCCAAATCTGGACCGATCTGAGCCAAATTGACGAAGGATGTCAAAAGGCCTAAGACAACTCACTGTCCCCAATTTCAGCGAAATCGGACCATAAATGTGGCTTTTATGGGCCTTAGACCCTAAAACGGAGGATCGGTCTATATGGCAGCTATATCCAAATCTGGACCGATCTGAGCCAAATTGACGAAGGAGGTCGAAGGGCCTAGCACAACTCACCGTCCCAAGTTTCAGTAAAATCGGATAATAAATGTGGCTTTTATGGGCTTTAGACCCTAAATCGTTGGATCGGTCTATATGGGGGCTATATCAAGATATAGTCCGATATAGCCCATCTTCGAACTTAACCTGCTTATGGACAAAAAAAGAATCCGTGCAAAATTTCAGCTCAATGTCTCTATTTTTAAAGACTGTAGCGTGATTTCAACAGACAGACGGACGGACATGTCTAGATCGTCTTAGATTTTTACGCTGATCAAGAATATATATACTTTATAGGGTCGGAAATGGATATTTCGATGTGTTGCAAACGGAATGACAAAATGAATATACCCCCATCCTTCGGTGGTGGGTATAAAAATAAATCATTTTTGGGCATAAGACCCTTTATCGGGAGATCGGTCTATATGGCAGCTATATCGAAAAATATTTCGATCTAGACCATATTTAGGTCAGATATCGGGAGGCTTAAAATAACCCATTGTTTTAAATTTCAGCGAAATCGAGTAATAAATAAAGCTTTTATGGCCTTCAGACCCTTTATCGGGAGATCGGTCTATATGGCAGCTATATCGAAATAAAGTCCGATCTAATCCATACTTAGGTCAGATGTCGAGAGGCCTAAAACTTCTCACTATTTCAAATTTCAGCGAAATCGGATGAAAAATAAAGCATTTATGGGCATTAGACCCTTTATCGGAAAATCGGTCCATAAAGCAGCTATATCCAAATATGGTCCGATTTTGCCCGTTCAAGAACTTAACCAGTGCACATCAAAAAGACGTACCTGTGCCAAATTTCAGCTCAATATCTCAACTTTTGAAGGCTGTAGAGTGATTACAACAGACGGATGGACAGAGGGATGGACGGACAGGCACACGGCCATCGTTAAATCATCTTAGAATTTTACGACGATCCGAAATATATATACTTTGTAAGGTCGGAAATTGATATTTCGATGTGTTGCAAATGGAATGACAAAATGAATATACCCCCTATCCTACGGTGGTGGGTATAAAAGAAGTAACCCCGAAAAAGAAAATCTAAGTTAGGAACTTCGTGCTACTTACAAAGTCCGTAATTGTTTTTCATGCCACTCCCCTAAGTTGGTTCATGTCTGGTATAGTGTCCCCACCTAAATGCCGGCGTCTGTTAGACGCGAAGGCCTAGCAATGACATAGAAAATCGTCCAACATCTCAACATCTTCTCTCCATGTCCTACACACGCTATCACTTGCCGCACCGATACATTACATAAGTGAGCTCGTAGTCCTATGTGCCGCGTCATGATACTAATGGCTATGCTGACCTCCTTCTTACCATCGTTCAGTAATAGGCTCGTCCTCTCGCTATCTGGATCCCCCCATAGGAATTTCGCCATACCACCGACCACACGCCTTTAACTCGGACTGCGTCGAGCCGACAGGCTTTGGGTTAACCAAGTTTATTGACGGCAGTCCTCTGGCCTTCACCGCCAAATCGCCTGCCCTTACATTTCCCCTTACTCCGTTATGGCCCGGCAACCAAGCGATGCGGATTTTCCCATTCTCAGAGAAGGCGTTTAACCTCCTTCTTACACTGCAAGACTGTTCGTGACCTTGCCGCCCTGGTTGTTATTGTCCTTATGGTAATTTTACTATCGATAAAGATGTTCAGACTCGAAGTCCTCGCGTTAGCACCACACCACTTCACGCATTCCGTGATCGCCCGGATCTCCCCCTGCAGCACCGTATTATGGTCTGGCAGTCTAGAACAGATGTCAGTCCCTGGGTTTTCAATGTAAACAACCAGGCCCACTCTGTCCTCTAGCTTTGATCCATCTGTGTAAGATGATCTTCCAGATGGCAATACTAGGGTTCCGTCAATTCAAGACTGTGCCGATGGCAGCAGTGCCCCGCACTCAACCTTATCTCAGGAATCCGATCTGAAACAAGGAAGGGAAGGAAGGGAAGAGTCCTTGCAGTTTTCCTATCGTCGCCTCGATTATACCGCGAAGGTATGAGCTGCTCCCATTCTCAATACATTCTCCCATCGCCTTAAGTCTCATAGCCGTAGTCGCTGCCTCACACTTAATCTGTATGTCAATGGGTCGGATGTCTAGAATAGTCTCCAGTGCCCTAGTGGGCGTGGTCCTCATCGCTCCGCTTATGCCAAGACAACATATTCTCCGAACCTGTTGTATGGTCCTTGTGTTGCACTTTTTCTCCATAGCAATCCACCAAACTACTGAGGCGTAAGTAAGTATCTCACGTTCCTGTAGAGCCAGTAGACTATCCTCGGATTCATGTCCCATTTCGAGCTTACGTCCCGTCTACATAGTTCCCAACATCTGTGAGCCTTCTCAGTACACGCTCCTGAATGTGACACTTCCAATTAAGTTTCCTGTCCAAGATCACACCTAAGTATTTGACCTTGTCAGATATCGAAATCGTCTTATTGAGGAAACGTGGTGCGTCAAATTCGCCCACCTTCATCTTCCTTGTGAACAGGCATATTTCAGTCTTCTCTGGGTTAACATTGAGACCTCTGGGTCTAGTCATATGCCATATGCAAGACGCTTTCGGCCCTTCTGCATGGCTGGTTCGGATTCGTCGTCTGCGTAGCAGACGGGTTCAAATCCCTCCTCAGTCAGCATCCGTAATAGGTCATTTATGGTGGTCACCCATAGGAGTGGCGATAAAATGCCCCCTGTGGCATACCCTGTGCCACTTTCTCCCTTTGATGGGAATGGATCAAAGGCAAAGTTTTCGGCTAAATTTAGATTGCATTTTTATAGGCGGTGGTAGTATCAAAAGTTCGACCGCGCAGAAATGAATGAGTTTTTCTTGACATTTCAAAGTTCTTTATCTTAGAACTCTCAAACCCTTTTCTAAACGTGTTAATGTCTTGTGCATAATGGTCTTTTGGATATTGGCTCAATTTTTTCTTTGGCCGAAAATCTTATTGCGTCCCCTTTAAAGCATCCTCACAGACTTCCTTTCTTTCTTCCTCTTCCAAAACGGTTTAGGAATTTCAACAACAGTCAACAATTTCAGATTTGTTTCATTCAGACACGTATCGACATTGTTGCGATTTGATCCATTAAAGCCATTCGGATATTTTAATTCATTGCTCTGTGAATTGGAAGACACAAAATGGCGGGAGGGGAATGTTAATGAGGCAGAGAATGAAAAGCTGTAGCAACAGAGATACATAAATCTGTAGCAGATGACGACATGTTGTACGTGAAATTTCCAGTTATGAGATTTTTTTTTGTAGCTCAAAATTGAAGATTTGGCTGCTAAGCCACTATCCAAAGGGGGGGTGGGGTGGTTTAGGGCGGAAACGACAGTTGAATATTCATTGTGGCATTTTGGGGATTTACATTTTCTGAAAGATGGAGTTGCGTTTGTCGCGTATTTATATGTCAGACAGACAGACAGACAGACAAGAGCAAGCCATGCAAGACAGTTAGCGCGAGCACAGAGTGCGAAGTTAATCAGGCTGCCTCGCTGGAGTGTTTGGCATTTCTAGATGATTAGACAATTTTGCCTAAGATCACGTCCGCCTAAAACATGCGCTGCTGTTCAATTTGAATGAGCCAAGGAATAGCTGAGCGCTAACAAAGTATTCAAGCATTTGGCACCATGAAAAAGAAAAAGAAAAAAAACGCCAAATAAAGAGTATCGAAAAATATGATAGCAATTATAAATGATTGCTGGAAATTCTTTGCTAGATTTCCATTTTTGCTACATTCCATTGCTCTCCTTCAATTGTGGCATTGGTTTTACTTTTGGCATTTGGGTAATGATGTTGATGTTAATGATGATGGCGGGTAATGGGGTTTTTCTAAGAGTTTTCTTTTTTAGCTTTTTTGGCAACTCCAAATATTTGCCTTAACTAAATTTGCAAAATAGTTTCAATTGAAATTTGCTCTTGAGTTGATTTGAAATTAGCCAAATACTTATGGAACACCAAGGCTAATTAGCTTGAATTGGGTTTTTCTTTTTCATGACCTCTTTGCTATGCTTGATGTGGCTATACTAAATAAGATTTTTTTTTAATTTTTCCAAATGACCCCAAACTATGGGGTTAGGAGAGAATGTTTTTTTTGCCAAGTTAAAGGAAAATGTTGCACTTCAGCTATTTTTAGCATAGTTTCGGAAAACATTAATTTGCGGTTTGCTTTGGAATTTGTAATTAAAGTGAAATATTCGTCATCCATCATCACAGTAATATGGGAAAACATTTCAGATGAGAAGCAACATTTGAGATAAATTTTGGTGAACTCAACACAGAACATCTAAAAGACAAAGGGGAGAGGAGTAGTAGTGCGGGACATTAACCCTAAAAGTCCTTTAAGGGGTTTATGGCATACGTGTGCTCTATCAGTAAAGTAGGGAACTCAAGGGGAGATGCTAGCATAAAGGCTTGGGAACCATCTGGCAAAAAAAAATTCCTCATGGCAAATGTGTAGCCCTCTGAGAAGATGACGTCAATTCATAGAATTTTTTAAGTTTGATTGCTTGTCACTCATATACTATAATGCCACGATAAAGGAGGTGAAAAACGGCATTCCCGGTGAATTAATCCTCGTCATTTTTATACCCTCCACCATAGGATAGGGGTATACTAATTTCATCATTCTGTTTGTAACTCCCCGAAATATTCGTCTAAGACCCCATAAGGTATATCTATTATTGATCGACATGAAATTTTATGGCCATGTCCGTCCGTCTGTCCGTCCGTCCGTCCGTCTATCCGTCCATCCGTCTGTCTGTCCGCCCGTCCGTCCGTCCGTCCGTCTGTCTGTCTGTCTGTCCGTCCGTCCGTCTGTCTGTTGAAAGCACACTAACTTTCAAAGGAGTAAAGCTAGCCGCTTGAAATTCTGCAAGAATATTTCTTATTAGTTTAGGTCGGTTGGGATTGTAAATGGGCCATATCGGTCCATGTTTTGATATAGCTGCCATTTAAACCGATCTGGGGTCTTGACTTCTTGAGCCACTAGAGGTCGCAATTCTCATACGATTTGAAAGAAATTTGGCATGACGTCTTTCGATATGACTTTCAACAACTGTGCCAAGTATGGTGGAAATCGGTCCATAACCTGATATAGCTCTCATATAGACCGATCTGGAGTCTTGACTTATTAAGCCTCCAGAGGGCGCAGTTCCTATCCGATTTGGCTGAAATTTGGCATGAGGTGTTTTGTTATGACTTTCAATAACTGTGCTAAGTATGGCGCAAATCTGTACATAACCTGATATAGCTGCCATATAAACCGATCTGGGATCTTGACTTCTTGAGCATCTAGAGGGCGCAATTCTCATACGATTTGGGAGAAATTTTGTACAACGGCTTCTCTCATGACCATCAACATAAGTGTCTAATATGGTCTGAATCGATCAATAGCTTGATACAAAGCATCTGTGCAGAAGTTCCGAAAGGTTTTGGAAATGGCATGCGACTATGTTAACCCAGGGAAGACTGAAATCCGCCTGTTCACGTGGAAGACGAAGGTGGGCCGATTTGACACACAGCAATTCCTCAACAAAACGATTTCGATATTTGACAAGGTCAAATACTTAGGAGTGATCTTGAACAGGAAACTGAGCTGGAAGTATTGTGCCGTGAAGGCTCACTATTGGGCACTATGTGGACGGCCGTAACCTCCACAAGGGGTTTGAATCCGAGGATAATCCTCTAAGTCTGCAGTGGCGTGATTAGACCAATACTTACTTGCACCTCAGTAGTTTGTCGAACTGTGATCGAGAAAAGTTAGGATAATATAAAAGGTTTAGAGAACATGATGCCTTGACATAGGTAGGGCGATGAGAGCCAAGCTCTTAGGGCACTTGGGACTATTACAGATATCCAACCCATAGACATACAGATTAAGTGTGAGGCATCCAGCCCGTCTATGAGACTTAAGGCTATGGGAGAATGTATAGAGAATAAGAACAGTTCACACCATCGCAGTCTCGACTGTGCCGTGATGGTGTGACCAGCCCCCACTTTCAATTGACGGTAGGAAACCTGGAAGTAATGGACGAAGTTTCTTACCGAATATCTGAGACGAATCTTCTGGTCAAGTGCGAGGTACTGCTGCCAGCGGCACTGAATTGGATTGACAGAACTTTGCGTAGTATTGCCATCTGGAAGTTCATGC
Source organism: Stomoxys calcitrans (assembly GCF_963082655.1). NCBI lineage: Eukaryota > Metazoa > Arthropoda > Insecta > Diptera > Muscidae > Stomoxys > Stomoxys calcitrans. Next base: position 35,795,098 of record NC_081555.1, read on the forward strand.
TACACGGATGGGTTAAATCGAGAGGGCAAAGATGGCCTGGGGTCTTCATTGAGGATCCAGGGACTGAGATCTTTTTCCCACTGCCTGACCATAATACGGTCCTTCTGGCGGAGATCCGGGCGATCAAGGAATGCGTGAAGTGGTTTGAAGTTAGTGCGAGGAAATGGAATGTGAACATATTTATGGAAAGTAGACTGGCCATTAGAGCAATAACACCCGGGGCGGTAAGATCTTTAACAGTCTTGGAATGTAAGAAGGTAATGAACGCCTTCTCTGAGGATGCACAATTGAATGAGTAGCGGGCCATAGCGGAGTAAGGGGGAGTGAAAAGCATAGGATTTGAAAATGAAGGGCAGAAGACTGCCATGAGAAACCGTAAGAAGCCTTTCTGACCGAATCAGTCAGTATCATAAGCGTAGAAAGAGCTTTGGGCATAGACTAAGCAACCCCTGGATAAGTATCAGACCCGTCTTTCGCTGTTAACAGATACCGGCACTTAGGTGAGGACACAATACCATACATGAACCAACTTAGGGGCGTGGTATGGAAAATAATTAAGGATTTTATAAGAAGCACGGAATTCCTGACTAAGTTTTTTTTCGAGTTTACTTTTTTAGTATTTGGAGCGCACATCAAGCCGATTACAGGCTTAGGTGTATGTCCATAGTGGTATGGGGCGTTTAAATTTTCGACCCAAATTTCGTGCTCCATCGATTTGAAATTTAAGTAATTACGTCCTTAGTAGTGTAATTCGTGTAATGAACCAGGACGGTCCGAAAAGTATTTGATTTGTCTGAAATTTTAACCAAGCTTTTTTCTTGGTAAATGCTTGTTCTTTCATCTTTTAATACTCTTAGTACACAACAACTACCATAGCCGTTTATCAGAATAACATTTCTGTCTATGCTGAATGGTATGCCTGAGGCAGAGTTGTAAATGCTACGGTTTATTCTTTGGTAAAGTTTTTGGACTAAATTCTTACTTTTCAGGACCTCGATTTTCTTCTACGGAAAAACTTTTCTCTTGCTATCGCATCATAACACTACGTGGTGGTTATTCTACAACTTTATTATAAATATTTCATTTGAACTGGTCCATGTGGCGTATGAGTAGTGATTGTGTACATTCGCCAATGACTCAACACTCATACGCACCAGTGGTTATATCTGTATTTTTATACCCACCACCACACAGTGGAAGAAAATCGAAAAAACTATCAAAAAATATAACGCGTTGGGACGATTAGAGCTGAGGGTGGTCCGGGCGCCTCTTGGCAGGCCTCGGTATTTGGAAAAACTGTTCGGGCTGCCAACCTTCACTTGTGATCCGATTTTCAAAATTCATTTTTTGCTGGATAGTGCTCGAAATACAATCTATATACAATTTCTCCGCTGGTTTTGGGGATATACGAGCTTTAAGTTTTATTTGCTGAAATTATGGCCGAGATTGGCTTCGTATTTTGCAATTTAAGAAGGAATTTGTGGTTCCAATACGAAGCCAATCTCGGCCAAAATTTCAACAATTAAAAATTTAAACTCGTATATCCACAAAACCAGTGAAGAAATTGTAAATAGATTGCATAAAGCTTGTAATTCCGTTTGTAACACCTCGAAATATTGAAATACGATTCTATAAAGTATATAAATATTCCTGATCGTCTAGACATTCTGAGTCGATGTAGCCATGTCCGTCCGTCTATCTGTCAAAATCATGATGGCTATATAAACCGATCTCCTGATTTCACTTCTAGAGCCTCTAGAAGCCGTCATTGATTTTCGATTTGGCTGAAATTTTGCACGGAATGTTTTTTATGACTTCCAAAAACTGTGCCAAATATGGTCCAAATCGGTCTATGATCTGATATAGCTCCCATATAAACTAGTCACCCGATTTGACACCTTTAGCCCCTGGAAGCGGAAATGTTTGGCAAATATGGTTGCCGGTGCAAAAGCCGGTCCAAATCGTTCTATAACCTGTTACCGCTCCCGTGTAAGCCGATATCCTGATTTGGCATCTTTAGATTTTGCACGTAGTGTTTTGTTATTCAATAACCATGCGTATGGTCCAAATCCAAATGTTGCCACATTCTCTGCGGCAAGATTTGAACCCGGGCATTTGGGCACGATAGGCGGGCATGCTAGACTATGCCCTACGGTGGCTCCCATCATTACCTTGAGATTTATTTCAGCCAATAATAGTGAATGCAAGCATGCTCTAAGTAAGTCTTTTCTTCAAAAAAGTTTTTTTTTCGAGGAAGCCACTTAAATCATCTCAAACTCAGTAACCAAAAGTGACATACATTTGCAGTGCCTTAAAGAGAAAGTGGTGCTCGAGGTCATATCATCTTGCCAATTTATCGTTGCTTTTTTTCTTCTACTTTCACACAAACAAAAAACCCAAAATTGGCCACATGCAGCTGCAAAAATTTTGGTTTCCCTTCAAAAAATCCTTCGCAAAATGCAAACAAACCAAAAATTCTTTGCTGACCTTAAGAAAAGCAAAAAGCGGAGTGAAAATAACAAAAATCAGCAAACAAAACTAACCTTTCTCATGCAATTCTAGAAACAAAAAAGAAGATTTTTTTTTCAAAGGACATTCGTCGTTTGACCCATTATACACTCTGTAAACATTTTTGTTAGAAAAATTACCAACAATGACTATGATTTTTCTTTTGGTTATAACTGCTTGCAGTAATTGCGATAGCATTCATATTTCTAGAAAAATTCCACTGAAATATGCCTTCTATGACAAAACATTTGTTCCACTAGCCGAACGTAGGATAGCCTTCCAAGCGCCTCGATCTTCTGCGCTCATTCTAAAATCTCTGACACTAAGTTTCGAGGGGTCTTCCATCACTTGATCTTTCCATCGGGCTTTTGGTCTTCCCGGTTTGCGGGTACTACAGTGTTGGCCTTCAAAAGACTTCTTTGCTGGAGCTTCTTCATCCATTCTGACAACATGACCTAGCCGACGCAGCCGTTGTATTTTGATGCGTCTCTCTATGCTATCGTCGTCATACAGCTCGTGGTTCATACTTCGCCTATATTCTCCATTAACGCATAAATTCTCCATATATTTTACGAAGAACCTTTCTCTCAAATACTCCAAGTACTGCCTCATCTGCTTTCACAAGCCTGCCTCAGAACCATATAACAGCACGGGTAGTATCAGTGTCTTGTAAAGTGTAGTCTTCGTCTGTCGAGAGGTGTACTTGTTTCTAAAATTCGGTTCGCTTACGGCGGTGCCGAGGTAGGTAAAGTTACTGACTGTCTCAAAGTTGAAGTTCACAACTTTCTCCATGTTCTTTATCTGCTCGGTTATGCAAGGCTTTTTGGGAGTTGAAACCATCCATTTGGTCTTATCTCCATTTACTGCCAGACCCATTTTCACTGACTCTCTTTCGATTCTTTCAAAGGCTGCAGTAACTACTTCCGGTGCACACCCTATGATATCGATGTCGTCGGCATAGGCGAGTAGCATGTGTTTTCTTGTGATTAATCTTCTCCAACAGGACATTAAAGAGATCACACGATAGGCTGTCTCCTTTGTCCATCTCGGGTCTATTCCAGGATTTGGCGCAGTGTGAATATCTCGTCTAGTGTGGATTAACCAGGTCTAAAGCCGCATTGATAGGGCCCAATTATCTCATTGACTTTAGGTTTTAATCTTTCACACAGTACGCTCGAGAATATGTTGTATGTAGTTGGCACATTCCGTCTTGTCTCCTTTCTTGTGTACGGGACATAGTACGCTGAGGTTCCAATCATCTGGTATGCGTTCTTCTAGCCAGATTGCCCAGATAAGCTAATGCATACGCCTCCAGCGGGTAACCCGTCGGCTCCTACTGCCTTGTTGTTCTTCAGTCGGGCCACTGCTTCTTGAACCTCATTCTGATTAAGAGCTAAACATTCTATACCATCATCAGGGATTGGTTCGGACACTAGCAGTTGGGTAAAATGTTCTTTCCATATCCTCAGCATGTTATCTGTGTCAGTTACCAGATTTCCTTCTTTGTCTCTGCAGGAGGATGTGCTTGCACCAAAGCCATCGGTTTGATGTTTTATTCTTTGGTAGAATTTCCGGACTTCATTCTGACACCAGTACATCTCAATTCGCTCACACTCACATCATACTATTTCATATTTCTTTCTGCAGAAAAGACGTTTATCCTCTCTCCTTTTTTGCCGATACCTCTCCTTCACATCTTGTATGCGATGGGGAGCAGATTTATTCCTCTGTAGTTGCCACATACCGTCTTGTCTCCTTTCTTGTGTACGGGACATAGTATGCTGAATTCGCAATCATCGGGTATGCGTTCTTATAGCCAGATTATGGAGGCAAACTGATGCATACGCCTTTTCATAAATAGTTCAGCGGGTAACCCATCGGCTCCTGCTGCTTTGTTGTTCCTCAGTCGGGTCACTGCTACTTGAACCTCATTGTGAGTAGGAGGTAAACATTCTATTCCATCATCAGGGATTGGTTCTGCGGTAAAATGTTCTTTCCATATCCTCAGCATGCTATCTGTGTCAGGTATCAGATTTCCTTCTTTGTCTCTGCAGGAGGATGTGCCTGCACCAAAGCCATCGGTTTGATGTTTAATTCTATGGTAGAATTTCCGGACTTCATTCTGACACCAGTACATCTTAATTCGTTCACACTAACGTCTTTCCATTTTCTTTTCGAAGGAATAGACGTTTCTCCTCTCTCCTTTTCTTCCGATACCTCTTCATCATTCGACGCGTTGCCACTGATTGCATCTTGGCTTCAGTAGCATCTCAACACTCTTTGCCGTGCCCTCCGTCCCTCCGTCTGTACGTCTGTCTGTTGACAATCTTTCAAAATAGAGATATTGAGCTGAAACTTTGCACAGATTCTTTTTTGTCCATTAGCAGGTTAAGAAGATGGGCTATATCGGACTATATCTTGATGTAGCCCCCATATAGACCGATCCGCCGATTAAGGGTCTTGGGCCCATAAAAGCCACATTTACTATCAGATTTTACTGAAATTGGGGACAGTGAGTTGAGATAGGCCCGTCGACTTATTTCTTCAATTTGGCTCACATCGGTCCAGATTGGCATATAGCTGTCTTGTAGACGGATCCGCCGATTTAGGGTCTTAGGCCCATAAAGGGCTCATTTATTATCTGATTTTGCTGAAGTTTGGGACAGTGAGTTAAGTTAAGCCTCTCGACATACTTCTGCAATATGGCACAAATCGGTTCAGATTTGGATATAGCTGCCATATAGACCGATCTCTCGATTTAAAGTTTTGGGCCCATAAGTGGCGCATTTATTGTCCGATTCGCCAAAATGTGTGACAGGGAGTTAGGTTAAACCCCTTGACATACTTCTGCATTATGGCACAGATCGGTCTAGATTTGGATATAGCTGCCATATAGACCGATTTCTCGATTTAAGGCTTTGTTCACATAAAAGGCGCATTTATTGTCCGATGTCGCCGAAATTTGGGACATTGAGTTGTCTTTGGCCCTTCCACATCTTTCTTTAATTTGGCCCTGATCGGTTCAGATTTGGATATAGCTCCTATATAGACCGATCTCTTGGTATTAGGTTTTGGGGTCATAAAAGGCGCAATTATTGTCCGATGTCACCGAAATTTGGGACAGTGAGATGTGTTAAGCTCTTCGACATCCTTCTTCAAATTGGTCCAGATCGGTTCAGTTTTAGATATAGCTGTCATATAGACCGATCTCTCGATTTAAAGTCTTGGCCACATAAAAGGCGCATTTATAATCCGATTTCACTGAAATTTGACACAGTGACTTATGTTAGGCTTTTCGCCATCCGTGTCATATATGGTTCAGATCGGTCTATATTTGGATATGGCTACCAAAAAGACCAATATTTTGTTCTACAAAATTGAACAATGACTTGTACTTATTAGACCTCTCAATATCCGTGTCGAATTTTGTCCAAATCGGTCCGTATTGCGATAAAGGTGATGAGGGGGCATGCATTTTGTACCGGACAATGCCAACAGGTGGTTTACGTATATACCCGAGGTGGTGTGCATCCAAAGTTCGACCCGGCCGAACTTAACGCTTTTCTACTTGTTTTTATGTTGAAATCTGGTGCTACTAACTACCATGTTTTTTGTCGCGACAAAATCTATCAGCCTCATCCCATTATAAATTTGTCTCATGAACATTCTACTAAGGAACAGGGACAATCTTCTCACCTATCAATAAGTGCAGTCCGATTCAAGTTTAAGCTCAATGATAAGGGGCCTCCTTTTTATAGCCGAGTCCGAACGGCGTGCCGCAGTGCGATTCCTCTTTGGAGAGAAGTTTTACATGGCATATTACCTCACAAATGTTGCCAGCATTAGGTGGGGAAAGCCACCGCTGAAATTTTGTTCTGATGGTCTCGCCAGGACTCGAACCCAGGCGTTTAGCGAAACAGCAATGGCTTTTATGCGGATTGCGTCATAGGTGGACACGCTAACCTCTGCGCTACGTTGGCCTCAACCCATAACTGGACGTTATCTCGTGAAGGCTAAACTTTCGGACTGTTGGACAAAAGATGTCTTCCTTTCCTATCTTCCCAATAAAATCTCCCACAAGGACTTTGATATCATGGGCGGGACAGCGGTCATATTCTCTCTCTAGGCGCTCGTAGAAAATAACCTTGGTCTGCTCGTCCTTGTCTTCCGTCGGGGCATGGGCACAAATAAGGCTGATGTTGAAGAATTTGGCTTTTATGCGGATTGTGGCTAGCCTCTCATCCACCGGGGTAAAGCTGGAGATAAGGTGGTTCAGTCTCCGACTAACCACAAATCCATAGCCAAATTCATGCCGCGTGTTATGGCAGCTATAGTAAAGTTAGTCACCGTTTGGTGTTGTAGTGACGCCACTCCCAGTCCATTGCACTTCCTGTAAGGCGGTAATATCTGGTTTTTATGCGGATTGTGGCTAGCCTCTCATCCACCGGAGTAAGCTGGAGATGAGGTGTTTCAGTCTCCGACTAACCACATATTAACAGCCAAATTCATGCCTCGTATTATGGCAGCTATAGTAAAGTTAGTTACCGTTTGGTGTTGTAGTAACGCCATTCCCGGTCCATCGCACTTCCTGTAAGGCAGTTATATCTGCCTTGTACTTCTCTTATACATCCGCCAGCGTTTACACTGCACCTTCTCTATAGAGAGTGCGGACATTCCAGGTGCTGATCCGCAAATCATGGTCCCTTTTCCGTTTGTGTGGGTCGTCAACGTTGGGAGGGTTCATTTTGACTATTCCTTTGTCTCTCATAGTAGTTCTCATAGTTTTCCGGGGGCGGGTTACTGGCCCATCGCCCCAATTTTATGGGTTTTGTGGCATTGGAATGGGCCTTCTACAATAATAAATATGGAGTCTTTTTCAAGTCTTCAAACAAGCCTTTTAAGGTTTTCATTGTTTACAAATTTTTCTAAGTGCAGCGCTGGCGTATTATTTGGTACATGCGGAAACTGGCTTGGGTGTCTAAAACTTAGGAGGAAACAATTGAAATGGAATACTCCCACATAGGAAAAAGCTTTTTTTTTTTAGCAAACCCTCTTTGATCAAAGCCAGGCACCCGCAAAATTTCTCTATGGATGTGAAAAAATGTTCATCAACTTTTTCTGGGAGCACATGTCCTTTGCTGTTATGAATGATGCTGGCAAATGTTTGTTTGTCCGTTAGTCCGTCTGTCTGTTTGTTCGTGGTATGGCATGGTGATCATAAAATGATGAAAATGCTGATGATGATGGCCATGGTCTTTCGGCAACCTTGTGATGGCATGCAGAAAGCTTTGACCACCAGTTGGTGGCTGTAGCATAACAAAAGCTGTTCTCGTAAATTTTAAATCACCCCATTGTGAAGCTCTAATGACGGGGTGATGCTAGACTGCGAGCCTTGTCTTTGCGTACATTAACCTTAAATGTATGCTCGAATAAAAATGAATGAACATAACACACACACACACAGCATAAAATTACACTTTTAAATGAAACATCTGTGTTGTCTCACAGAGATTTTTTTTTGGCATTGTACTTTCGGTTTTAAATCTAAATGCTTCTTTTTGTCTAGTTTAATGACTTTTTTTGTTGAGAAAAAAATAAATAATTCTGGATGGTGGATGATAGGCAAGGCTTGCAGGATGAAAAAATGGTATTTTATTAAATAAAGTGAAATTTTTTCCGTTTAAATAAAAAAATTTAGATATTTGGGGAGGTATTGCAGGAAAGTTTGAAGAGAAAACAGTTCAAAGGCTTAAAATTGGCAAGGCGGAACCACCACCTTGGCGGAACCACCATCTCAAATGTAAATACATGTGAAAGACACAAAAGACTAAGGGCAGCCTTAGTCTTTCGTGTGTTAATGTGCTTCGACAAGCGGGCGGAAGGACGGAAGAACTGACCGACAGTCATTGCTGTTTCGATTAAGATTTGCATGACTATCAAGAATGTGTATTCACAATAGCGTCTTTAACCAATATTTCGAGGTGTTGAGGTTGGAATGGCCAAATGGTGGAAGAGCTCCGCCATTCCTTCTGAGGACGTCCCGCCATTGTTGGAACCCTCTGTCTACATGAAAAGGTCCATTGTGGATGTTGGCAGGGTTTTTTGTTGAATTCCTAGGAATTAGGGAGTAGACTTCCAGCAGAGACTTGTATTTCAGGCAGAGTTTTTCGGGATCCTCAGTGTATTGAATGTGATCTTAAGTCAGGAGCAGCGGCCCTCTTAGACTGTCACGATTTATATTGACAGCCTGGCGGCGCCAAAGGCTTTGGCTGCGATGCAAAGAGCATCTCGGACCTTTGGCAGCTGCGATCAGATTGTGCTGGGTTCTAGGTCATCGAGGTGTTAATAGAACAAAGCAGCTGATGAGCTGGCCAGCTTTGGACCGCTGATGGGCTCTAGGAGTGCGACGCCGATTGTGAACCCCCCCCCTCTTTATTGCCAGTTTGGGATGATGGATTCCTAGTATGACGAATGTGTTGACTCGGCGTATGTGCGGCAAGGTTGCCAATGTCCTATGACCGAAGTTTTTCAGAACGAGGATGTCGTTTGTGTGGACTCGGCATGTGCTGCAAGGTTGCCAAGGCCCTGTGGCCGAGGATGTCGTTTATTCTCGAGCTGGGAAAACGTAACCTTGGATTGTTGGTGGTATTTCTGACCGCCCACTAAGATGTAAGATCGTTGAAATGGCATTCGGCTAGAAAAGATGAGGATTGCTGTAGAGTCTGTGAGGATGGGGAGGATTTGGATACGGTTGAACATCTGCTGTGACAATGCGTAGGATTATAGATGAATATGCCTTCTCTTCACCGAGCTCGCTGACATGGCGATTGGCACGGGAAGATTAGGATTTTGGCAAAGTATTTGAGGAGGAGGAGGTTTTGGAGACGGTTTTGGAGACGGTTGAACAACTAGCCGAGTCCGAACGGCGTGCCGCAGTGCGATTCCTCTTTGGAGAGAAGTTTTACATGGCATATTACCTCACAAATGTTGCCAGCATTAGGTGGGGAAAGCCACCGCTGAAATTTTTTTCTGATGGTCTCGCCAGGACTCGAACCCAGGCGTTTAGCGAAACGGCAATGGCTTTTATGCGGATTGCGTCATAGGTGGACACGCTAACCTCTGCGCTACGTTGGCCTCAACCCATAACTGGACGTTTTGGAGACGGTTGAACAACTGCTGTGCCAATGCGTAGGATTATAGATGAACATTCCTTCTCTTCACTGAGCTCTCTGTAGTTGTCGACCCCCTAGTTCTTCTGGATTTCTGCAAGGATCTGGGTTGGCTGACTGATCGGCTCTCTAGTCGGTAAGACTTCTTTCGGTCTTTAAGACGATTTTTTGTTTGTGGGCGCTATGAATACGGAGGGTCGACTAAGGAGGATCTCTGACTACCTGGCACCAGTTCCGACTGGAGTGAGGGCATTCGCAATTCGTTTTCCTGAGAGGGACGAATGGAGGGCGGATGGTGTACTTGAGGAGGATGAGACCTCAATCTATACAGATGGCTCCAAGATGGAGTCAGGGACTGGATTGGGGGCCTACTCTGATGCACTCAATATCAGCATGTCTCTGAGACTGCCGGACGAGTGTACGGTATTTTAGGCAGAGCTCTGTGCCATTGCAGTGGCCGCAAGAGAAAGTGTGGCAAGGGGCTTACCGGCCTTAAAACTCAGAAATTATGCAGGCCTTGGAATCGAGGATGGTGAGGTCGAGATGCGTGGCGGACTGTCTGGAATCCCTGGATAAGCTTCGGGCCCATGATGTAACGCTGACATGGGTTCCTGGGCATGAGGGTATTCCAGGGAATGAGAAGGCGAATGAGTGCACCAGGAGGGGTTCGTCTGCGCCGGGCGGACCTATCGTCGTTCTTGCCTATGTGGCATTTGTCGAGCTACTGAACACAGTAGAGGGGATGGCCAGGGCGGCGAGATGGGACTCGGTAGATTGTTCGCTGACTGTGAAGGCGCTATGGCCGGTCATCGACCGGAGGAGGATGAGAGAGTTGTTGGCGTTCGACAGGATCATAACCGGACACTGTGCCATAGGCCGCATGGCGGCGCACATCGGTATACCGCACAATGACTTCTGTAGGAGTTGCCTCGATGAGGATGAAGAGGAGTCTATTGAGCATTTGCTGTGTTCCTGTCCGGGTCCGCAGAGACGTGGGCTTTACTTTCTGGGGAGCCGTTTCTTTTGTGATCTGGGTGAACTTGCAAACGTTCCTCTGGTATCTCTCCTGGGGTTTGTTGAGGGAACCGGCTGGTTCCGAAGGGGGGGTGCCACAATCTCCGGCGTCGGTAGAACCATGCTTGCATAGGAACTGGCGGTTCTTCACCCCCCCGCTCGGGTTTCTCCACTCCTCCTGGGTTTTTCTTTTATTCGTGTATATACTCTGATACGAGGTCTCACATTTTGTTTTTCTTCCCTTTCTCTCTCTAGGGTACCACAATGGGCCAAACTGGCAAAATTAATTTTCGGTTTTTCTAAGGATACTTTTATCTGCAAAACCCAGAAAAAATGATAAGAGATCAGACCTCAAACGATGATTTAGTTGCCCTAACAAATTTTGGAATTGCCGAGGTAACATTAAGGGCTTGCCAAAAGGCACCCGAACAACCTAAGGATTTGAAATTTTGCACAAGATCTCGCTAAAACTTGAGCGCTAACCACTTCAAATGTCAAAGAGATTCGATAACCGTTCTCACACGGCATATTTCTTGGGGTTAGGGTTAGGGTTAGGGTTAGGGTTAGGGTTAGGGTTAGGGTTAGGGTTAGGGTTAGGGTTAGGGTTAGGGTTAGGGTTAGGGTTAGGGTTAGGGTTAGGGTTAGGGTTAGGGTTAGGGTTAGGGTTAGGGTTAGGGTTAGGGTTAGGGTTAGGGTTAGGGTTAGGGTTAGGGTTAGGGTTAGGGTTAGGGTTAGGGTTAGGGTTAGGGTTAGGGTTAGGGTTAGGGTTAGGGTTAGGGTTAGGGTTAGGGTTAGGGTTAGGGTTAGGGTTAGGGTTAGGGTTAGGGTTAGGGTTAGGGTTAGGGTTAGGGTTAGGGTTAGGGTTAGGGTTAGGGTTAGGGTTAGGGTTAGGGTTAGGGTTAGGGTTAGGGTTAGGGTTAGGGTTAGGGTTAGGGTTAGGGTTAGGGTTAGGGTTAGGGTTAGGGTTAGGGTTAGGGTTAGGGTTAGGGTTAGGGTTAGGGTTAGGGTTAGGGTTAGGGTTAGGGTTAGGGTTAGGGTTAGGGTTAGGGTTAGGGTTAGGGTTAGGGTTAGGGTTAGGGTTAGGGTTAGGGTTAGGGTTAGGGTTAGGGTTAGGGTTAGGGTTAGGGTTAGGGTTAGGGTTAGGGTTAGGGTTAGGGTTAGGGTTAGGGTTAGGGTTAGGGTTAGGGTTAGGGTTAGGGTTAGGGTTAGGGTTAGGGTTAGGGTTAGGGTTAGGGTTAGGGTTAGGGTTAGGGTTAGGGTTAGGGTTAGGGTTAGGGTTAGGGTTAGGGTTAGGGTTAGGGTTAGGGTTAGGGTTAGGGTTAGGGTTAGGGTTAGGGTTAGGGTTAGGGTTAGGGTTAGGGTTAGGGTTAGGGTTAGGGTTAGGGTTAGGGTTAGGGTTAGGGTTAGGGTTAGGGTTAGGGTTAGGGTTAGGGTTAGGGTTAGGGTTAGGGTTAGGGTTAGGGTTAGGGTTAGGGTTAGGGTTAGGGTTAGGGTTAGGGTTAGGGTTAGGGTTAGGGTTAGGGTTAGGGTTAGGGTTAGGGTTAGGGTTAGGGTTAGGGTTAGGGTTAGGGTTAGGGTTAGGGTTAGGGTTAGGGTTAGGGTTAGGGTTAGGGTTAGGGTTAGAGTTAGGGTTAGGGTTAGGGTTAGGGTTAGGGTTAGGGTTAGGGTTAGGGTTAGGGTTAGGGTTAGGGTTAGGGTTAGGGTTAGGGTTAGGGTTAGGGTTAGGGTTAGGGTTAGGGTTAGGGTTAGGGTTAGGGTTAGGGTTAGGGTTAGGGTTAGGGTTAGGGTTAGGGTTAGGGTTAGGGTTAGGGTTAGGGTTAGGGTTAGGGTTAGGGTTAGGGTTAGGGTTAGGGTTAGGGTTAGGGTTAGGGTTAGGGTTAGGGTTAGGGTTAGGGTTAGGGTTAGGGTTAGAGTTAGGGTTAGGGTTAGGGTTAGGGTTAGGGTTAGGGTTAGGGTTAGGGTTAGGGTTAGGGTTAGGGTTAGGGTTAGGGTTAGGGTTAGGGTTAGGGTTAGGGTTAGGGTTAGGGTTAGGGTTAGGGTTAGGGTAAGGGTTAGGGTTAGGGTTAGGGTTAGGGTTATGTTAGGTTAGGTTTAAGTGGCAGTCCGCCATCAGACTCACTTATACGTTTTCGTCCATTGTGATGCCACAGGAACAGATGAAGGAAGATGCATTCTAGTTCCTACCGTTGAACCTTGCGAATGTTCACATCCGCTAAATTAGACGGGTTCTCAAAGAAATGAGAAACTAAAGGGGAACTCATTCTGACTGCTAGTTCGGGACACAAACACAGGTGTTCTATAGTTTCTTCTCCTTCGATGTCCCTACAGTTTCTCCAAAAGTCATGTTGCTAACCTTCAGTCTGTCAGCAAGTTTTACGATTAGACAGTGAACTGTCATGACGGACACAATGACTGTGACGTCTGTTCTAGCCAAATGACAGCAAAGCAGTAGACCTCTTAAAGCCTAGATTAGGCCACATAGTTTTGGAATGCTAACAGGCCCCTCTTTGTGACCATCTATCATTCGTTGTCCTTCGGGCTTGGTCCTGGAAACTTAGCTTACATGTCGCTAGAGGCATATCTACAGATTCCAGTATCCCTGGAATGTATTGGGTATATCCTAGTCTCGCAAGCTCGTCCGCTTTTCAATTTCCTGTGATATCTTTGTGGCCCGGCACCCAGAACAGATGAATTTTGAACTGTTCAGCCATCTCGTTAAGAGATCTGCGACAGTCGAGGGCGGTTTTTGTGTTCAGATATACGTTCTCCAGGGATTATATGGCTGCTTGGCCGTCTGAAAAGATATTTATGCCAATCGTCGTAATGAAATTATATCTTAGCCATTGCACCACTTCTTTAATAGCAAGGATCTTTGCTTGATACACACGGCAGTGGTCGGGGAACCTTCTCGATATGACCAGTTCTAGATCTTTAGAGTACACCCACCTGGTTGTTTAGTTTGTAACCCTCCTTATAATAGTCTATGTAACTTCTGTTACCAGAGATATCGTACATCCAATCGGTTCTATCAGAAATAGTGGTACAGTAATTTTTATCAATAACTTGATATAGCACCCATATAAACCTATAGCCTGGTTTGACATCTCTAGCCCCCAGAGGTCGCAATTGTTATCTGATTGGGCTGAAATTTGGATGGAATTGTTCTTTTGCGACTTCCAAGCATCATGCCAAATATGCTTCAAATCGGTTCATAACCTGATATGGCTCCCATGTAAGCCGACCTAACAATTGAGCGCCTGAAAGCCGCAATTGTACAATGATTTGGCTGAAATTTCGCACACAGTGTTTTGATATAATTTCCAACATCCATGATAAGTTTAATATATATTGGTCCATAACCTTGTATGGCTCCCCATCAACCGTTCAACCGATTGATCTTCTACAGCCTCTAAAAGCTTTAACTTGTGCCTGATTTAACAGAAATTTCCGAAATGGAAATTTTTAGCAGAAAGCATGGTTGTGGGTCTCCGAACTTAGCGCAGTTTTACTTGTTTAAAACTTTTAAGGCCCTAAGTGACATATATAGGGCCCTGAAATATTGGTTGTAAAAAAATAAAAAAAAACTTTATACAACATTCCCAACGTAACAAAGAATTTTAATTTTCAGCGATTTTTTTCCCCCCACAAATTGCCATGCAATTCCACCAGCACATGGGGATAGAATGATGAAAAAATGTATCTGCCCCACACTGACCTTTAAATTTCACATACATACATACTCAGCCAACAACATACGTGCATATGTATGTGTGTGTGTACAGCTCAATATCCAACAGAGGGCATTTGGTATCATTCTTTCTAATCAAATCTACATTAAAATTGTACAAAGATTCTTACAGACATTGAACGATGTTGATGATGGCTCAACACTAATGGAATCACATTAAATGGTCATTATGGCAACACTTGTTCTTTTGTATTACCACACACACACACACACACACACACACTCACGCATACACATGTTCGTATTTGTGTTGTTAGACATTTACAAGGGGATATTGATTGAATATCATATTCGAGTATCACACATTACACAATACCTAATGGCACCAGAAACCTTTGGGGCAATTTCTGCAAATTAATTTTTATGTTATCACTTGCAAGGACTAAACAAGAAATGTACGAATGGACCGACGAAGAGACAAAAAGGACAACATTACGATGGGCAGGGTTATGTGTGAGTCCTTAAATTAGTGATGCATATCAAATGCCTTCATTATGAATTGGAAGCTCTACTAATGGCTTCTGTTTTTTTTCTGTGGGAGGGGAGGGGAGTGGATAAATTAAAAGGCATTTCTTAGCTTGGACCCTAATCTTAATTGAAGCAATTAACTTTTTAATTGAAAGTAGATAGATGTACATTAAGTAATTTGGGGCCAAAAATTTGCCTAGAGCTACCCCAATAAATGGAAATCCTTGTAACTTTTGGCTTTCAAAAACATTTGTTATCCCCCACGTAGGTTAAGGCTAAGAGGATATCCCAAGAAAATGTTAAGCATAAGCAAAGTTGCATAGACTATGTCCTTGTTTTGCTAGAATTTATGTCATCTCTCACTGACCTTTACCTGTTACATAATTTATCACTTAAACTATTTGGGTCTCCAACATTTGGGGTTAGCATACAAACATATTTTGCATTGAATATTGGTCAATGGCACATGGTCAATGGCGAGTGGTGTATGGTAGACTATTTTAAAATGCTGGTAAATCACCTTGAAAATGATTAAATATTTACATGTAACATGTATGGAACGTGTGTGGCAAGTGTGTTTGGAAGAGTATTGGTAGACCATTTGAGGGTTTTCAATGTCATTACAAGTTATTTGCATATTGGAATGTTAAAGGTGAATGGATTGGCTTGGTGTGTGAAGGGGGAAGGTAAGAAAATCTCATATGGATAATGCAAAGTGGTAACAAATGTGGAAATAAGTCCATAACTTTTGATCTGTTGAGCATTATAAAATTTTCTGGATATTTGTTAAGGATATGCGCTACAACCCCCCAATGAAATAGGTCTTGATGAACTATGTCCTTAATAACAAGTAAAAGCGTGCTAAGTTCGGCCGGGCCGAATCTTATATACCCTCCACCATGGATCGCATTTGTCGAGTTCTTTTCCCGGCATCTCTTCTTAGGCTATAAAGGATATAAGAAAAGAGTTGCTCTGCTATTAAAACGATATCAAGATATGGTCCGGTTCGGACCACAATTAAATTATATGTTGGAGAGCTGTGTAAAATTTCAGCAAATTCGTATAAGAATTGCGCCCATTGGGGCTCACGAAGTAAAATAGAGAGAACGATTTATATGGGATTTGTATCGGGCTATAAACCGATTCAGAACATAATAAGCACGTTTGTTGATGGTCATGAGAGGATCCGTCGTACTAAATTTCAGGCATATCGGATAATAATTGCGACCTCTAGGGGTCAAGAAGTCAAGATCCCAGATCGGTTTATATGGCAGCTATATCAGGTTATGAACCGATTTGAACCTTATTTGACACAGTTGTTGAAAGTAAAAATGAAATACGTCATGCAAAATTTCAGCCAAATCGGATAGGAATTGCGGCCTCTAGAAGCTGAAGAAGTCAAATCCCCAGATCTGTTTATATGACAGCTGTATCAGGTTATGGACCGATTTGAACCATACTTGGCACAGTTGTTGAATATCATGACGAAATACTTCGTGCAAAAACTCATTCAAATCGGATAAGGATTGTGCCCTCTAGAGGCTCAAGAAGTCAAGACCCAAGATCGGTTTATATGGCAGCTATATCAGGTTATGAACCGATTTAAACCATACTTGGCACAGTTGTTGGGTATTATAACAAAACACGTCGTGTGAAATTCCATTCCAATCGGATAAGAATTGCGCCCTCTAGAGGCTCAAGAAGTCAAGACCCAAGATCGGTCTATATGGCAGCTATATCAGGTTATGAACCAATTTGAACCATACTTGGCACAGTTATTGAATATAATAACAAAACATGTCGTGCAAAATTTCATTCCAATCGGATAAGAATTGCGCCCTCTACAGGCTCAAGAAGTCAAGACCCAAGATCGGTCTATATGGCAGCTATATCAGGTTATGAACCAATTTGAACCATACTTGGCACAGTTATTGGATATAATAACAAAACATGTCGTGCAAAATTTCATTTCAATCGGATAAGAATTGTGCCCTCTAGAGGCTCAAGAAGTCAAGACCCAAGATCGGTTTATATGGCAGCTATATCAGGTTATGGACCGATTTAAACCATACTTGGCACAGTTGTTGGGTATCATAACAAAACACGTCGTGCGAAATTCCATTCCAATCGGATAAGAATTGCGCCCTCTAGAGGCTCAAGAAGTCAAGACCCAAGATCGGTCTATATGGCAGCTATATCAGGTTATGAACCAATTTGAACCATACTTGGCACAGTTATTGGATATAATAACAAAACATGTCGTGCAAAATTTCATTTCAATCGGATAAGAATTGCGCACTCTAGAGGCTCAAGAAGTCAAGACCCAAGATCGGTTTATATGGCAGCTATATCAGGTTATGGACCGATTTCAACCATACTTGGCACAGTTGTTGGATATCAAAAGTAAACACGTCGTGCAAAATTTTATTCCAATCGGATAGGAATTGCGCACTCTAGAGGCACAAGAAGTCAAGACCCCAGATCGGTTTATATGGCAGCTATGGACAGATTTGAACCATACTTGGCACAATTGTTGGATATAATAACAAAACATGTCGGGCAAAATTTCATTTCAATCGGATAAGAATTGCGCACTCTAGAGGCTCAAGAAGTCAAGACCCAAGATCGGTTTATATGGCAGCTATATCAGGTTATGGACCGATTTCAACCATACTTGGCACAGTTGTTGGATATCAAAAGTAAACACGTCGTGCAAAATTTCATTCTGATCGGATAAGAATTGCGCACTCTAGAGGCTCAAGAAGTCAAGACCCTAGATCGGTTTATATGGCAGCTATATCAAAACATGGACCGATATGGCCCATTTACAATACCAACCGACCTACACTAATAAGAAGTATTTGTGCAAATATTCCAGCGGCTAGCTTCACTCCTTCGGAAGTTAGCGTGCTTTCGACAGACAGACGGACATGACTAGATCGACTTAAAATGACGTGACGATCAAGAATATATAAACTCTATGGGGTCTTAGATGCATATTTCGAGGTGTTACAAACAGAATGACGAAATTAGTATACCCCCCATCTTATGGTGGAGGGTATAAAAATATGTATAAACGTATCAAGTTCTGCCGGGCCGATGCTTGGTTACCATGGATTCTGCTAAAAATTTCTAGCAAATCGCTGTCCCAAATTTCGGCGACATCGGACACTAAATGTTCATGCCAGGTATCTCTCTAAAGTCAAGCAAAGGATAATGGATAAGAATTGCTATGCCATTGAAGCTATACGAGTATCTGGTTATGAACCGATATAGGCCATACTTGTCTTGGATGGTGGATACCATAGTAGATGATATTGTGCCAAATTTTAGCCAAACCAGATAAGAATTGCAACTCATAGGGGCTCAAGAAAAAGTCAAGTCTAGAGATCGCTTTATATGGGAGCTAGATCAGCTTATAGACCGATTCAGTCCATATTATATATTAAATGTCACAGAAGAAGTCATTGTGCAAAATTTCAGACGAATTGAATAAGAATTGCGCACTCTAGGGGCTCAAGAAAGACATTCGGTAGATCGGTTTATATGGGATCTATATCAGCCTATAGACCAATTCAGACCATACTTGGCACGAATATTGCAGGTCTTAGTAGAAGTCATTGTGCAACTTAATGATCCAATTTTTAGCTAGGTTATGTTAGGTTGGAAGATACGTGACTAGCAATCTCGTTTACTAGCCGCTTCACTCTGAGACCATAGGTCCTTTGTGTTCACCCTAGTGGAAAGTCGAAGATAGAGAAAAAAATAGAGAAAAATACACCACAGAACGATACAAGACAGCAAATAATGACAGCAAAAAAATTAAAACTTAACCTTTTTTTTGGATCATAATCACCTTCAATAGTATGATCCAATACAAAACTCAAGAATGGCAAGAGGGCTAAGAGCCTGTAGGGAATCCTGGCTCGGAAAGAGGTGTTGACCCATTTTTCTGTGCCTTCTCCTCGCAATTGTGGAGTAGGACACCACATGTGCTAGACCATCTCTAACTCCACCTCGTCATTGGAGGAGGAGTCTGCCACTCCCTTCACCCAGCTCGACGTCAAAAACCTGACATTGCAATGACCAATCAGGACTCCTATTAGGAACGTCCTGTTTCGCGAAATACGCGGCGACAGGGCCCTTGACACCATAAAACCTACGGCACTTGCCCACGCCTTATTCGTGCAGTCATCGTAGAAGGAGCTCCACCCGCACAGTGGAGCTCTCACGGGGTGCCCCAAAATCAAAGATCCCTTTTCAGGAGAACGACTTCGAAGCCATCAACAAGAAAGGACTTACCAGATATATAATCTGACGCACAGCGGTTACACCATCCTCCCGCAAAGCAGACGAATGGCTCAAAATAGAGGAGCGCTATGTAGCTGTAGCTGAGGAGCGCTTTGTAGCTGACTCCTTTAGTCTGATGGCGATCTTTGTTGCCAAACACCCTACATATAGATGCAAATGTATATATATGTTGTTGCCACAGAGGTTAGCTTTACCGCAGTACCCTGTACCTTCTCGATCATCATGCGAAGGGCACAATTGTCCAGAGCTTTGTGCCACACCAGAATTGGCCGCGGCGTTAACATCCACCGACCCCGGCCTTTGGCCCCAATTCCTTTCTATTGAGTTGCGACAGGAGTTCAGTCCACTTTTGAACCTCGGATACCGATGGACCTTATAAAACTTCCCGATCCAAATTTAAGCAAAATCGGATGAAAAATGAGACTTTTATGGCTTTAAGACCCTAAGACCTACTGGCTTAGGTGTGTCCATTGTGGCATGGGGCGGAGTAATATCTGCACCCTATTTTTAACCTAACCTAACCTAAGACCCTATATCAGCAGATCTGTTTATATGGCAGCCAGATGTAAATGTGCCCCGATATTGACCATATCTCAGTTAAATATCGGAAGATTTAGTATAGGTTAGGTTAGGTTGAAAAGAGGGCGCGGATGTTAATCCGCCCCATGTCACTATGGACATACACCTAAGCCAGTAATCGGCTTGTTGTGTGCTCTAAATACTCATAAAAAGTAACCTCAAAAAAGGAAATCTCGGTGGAGGGTATATAAGATTTGGCCTGGCCGAACTTAGCAAGCTCTTACTTGTTTATTATAACAACTACTAAAGACCAGTTGAAAAACCAAATAACATAACTGCTGTTGTAAACATTTCCACCCAAACCCCATGAATTGTAATAATCACCTTTTTTTGATGGCCTATATCAGTGAAAATATAGTCTTAAGATTGTTGGCACACTACCTGAGATCTTTATGTGGCATCTGCACATTATTTTCGTTTAATGGCAATTCTGGCGCTCAACAAGGCAACAAAATATTCTTCATGCAACTCTTTGTGTAGCAGTCTCTGTGACGCCTTATTGTTGGCGCTGAAGGACAACAAAAATAAAAAGAAATACAACAAAAAGGATTTCTCTTAACTTAAACATTTTCGTTACCTACAAGAAAAAAACGCAAGTACGAGTACATCAAAAGAATGACAGCATCTGCATTCCACCAAATAAAAGAAAGAAGCTCAAAGAAGACAATTGTAAAAATATGGTTGCATTTGATGAATTGCTTTTGTATGCACCTGACAAATGAAACGAAACTATTGTCGCATATATGAGGCGGGGGCTCACGGAAAATGCCATCAATTTAAGTTGGCTTTGCAATGGGAAGCTATTTTTGTTATTTGCAGAATTTTTATTTTATTTGAGCCAAATTATATGAACGAGAAAGGGAGAGGCAAATAATGGGAAAAGAAGAAAATGTTATCATGTGTAAGTTTGCTTTTCAAGGACTTAGACTGCGGTGTATACCCATCATAACTGTACATAAGCTTCGTACCTTAATAAGGGGCCTTACTTTTGACATGGTTAGGCATATGCCGTATAACAAGTTTTGTAACCTCCACCTTTGGTAAAAATATACCTGCCGAGGTATAAGTTGTCATTTAACACCAATACCTTATTTTAACTCAATCACAAAAGGCCTTTGAACTCTCTTTTATTTTCTTCTGAGGCTTGTTTTGGGGTTATTTTTGTGTTGAAAAAAAGTTCTCCAAAGATTTTTCACTTTCAGTTATGCCATTTAGCTTTCATTTAAATAACGCCCAACCATCCAGCCCCATTTTCGCCGTTAAACTTATTCTACCTCATAAATAAAGCTGTTGCTAATGACACTTTGTTCGCGCACAGGACATTTGTTATGTCAAACATTTTCTTCCATCAGACATTTAATGGCCAAACAGTTTCAAAAACATTTCTGCTGTAGTCTCTTTGTTAATTATCATGAATTTAGTGGCAATTTCTAGCTCTAATTAACATATCCCTCATGCCATGTTTTTTGTAAAATTTTTTGTTGTTAATTTTAAAGATTTCCTTGTTCTTCATTTTTTCCTCACTTTTAGTCTCGAGCAATCATTTTCATTGAAG